>NC_080761.1:900508-1200677 GCF_020826845.1 Diceros bicornis minor | reverse complement strand
ATTCCTAACAAAGTTTTGACACAGATTCCCAATTCGGGCATTCAGAACATATAGCACGTTGCTGTAAGCAAGCACATTCTCATTCAAAGTTGCAAGTTACTATGTAGGAACAAGTTTGTATAGGTATTTCAAAGATGCCCAGAACTGAGCTAAACTTGGTATGTGTCCAACTCCTAGAAATAACTTCATGCCCCATCTCCCTTACTTCCAGCTAGTAAGGATCACATAATTCCTAACAAAGTTTTGACACAGATTCCCAATTCGGGCATTCAGAACATATAGCACGTTGCTGTAAGCAAGCACATTCTCATTCAAAGTTGCAAGTTACTATGTAGGAACAAGTTTGTATAGGTATTTCAAAGATGCCCAGAACTGAGCTAAACTTGGTATGTGTCCAACTCCTAGAAATAACTTCATGCCCCATCTCCCTTACTTCCAGTTAGTAAGGATCACATAATTCCTAACAAAGTTTTGACACAGATTCCCAATTCGGGCATTCAGAACATATAGCACGTTGCTGTAAGCAAGCACATTCTCATTCAAAGATGCAAGTTACTATGTAGGAACAAGTTTGTATAGGTATTTCAAAGATGCCCAGAACTGAGCTAAACTTGGTATGTGTCCAACTCCTAGAAATAACTTCATGCCCCATCTCCCTTACTTCCAGCTAGTAAGGATCACATAATTCCTAACAAAGTTTTGACACAGATTCCCAATTCGGGCATTCAGAACATATAGCACGTTGATGTAAGCAAGCAGATTCTCATTCAAAGATGCAAGTTACTATGTAGGAGCAAGTTTGTATAGGTATTTCAAAGATGCCCAGAACTGAGCTAAACTTGGTATGTGTCCAACTCCTAGAAATAACTTCATGCCCCATCTCCCTTACTTCCAGCTAGTAAGGATCACATAATTCCTAACAAAGTTTTGACACAGATTCCCAATTCGGGCATTCAGAACATATAGCACGTTGCTGCAAGCAAGCACATTCTCATTCAAAGTTGCAAGTTACTATGTAGGAACAAGTTTGTATAGGTATTTCAAAGATGCCCAGAACTGAGCTAAACTTGGTATGTGTCCAACTCCTAGAAATAACTTCATGCCCCATCTCCCTTACTTCCAGCTAGTAAGGATCACATAATTCCTAACAAAGTTTTGACACAGATTCCCAATTCGGGCATTCAGAACATATAGCACGTTGCTGTAAGCAAGCACATTTTCATTCAAAGTTGCAAGTTACTATGTAGGAACAAGTTTGTATAGGTATTTCAAAGATGCCCAGAACTGAGCTAAACTTGGTATGTGTCCAACTCCTAGAAATAACTTCATGCCCCATCTCCCTTACTTTCAGCTAGTAAGGATCACATAATTCCTAACAGGGTTTTGACACAGATTCCCAATTCGGGCATTCAGAACATATAGCACGTTGCTGTAAGCAAGCACATTCTCATTCAAAGTTGCAAGTTACTATGTAGGAACAAGTTTGTATAGGTATTTCAAAGATGCCCAGAACTGAGCTAAACTTGGTATGGGTCCAACTCCTAGAAATAACTTCACGCCCCATCTCCCTTACTTCAAGCTAGTAAGGATCACATAATTCCTAACAAAGTTTTGACACAGATTCCCTATTCGGGCATTCAGAACATATAGCACGTTGCTGTAAGCAAGCAGATTCTCATTCAAAGATGCAAGTTACTATGTAGGAACAAGTTTGTATAGGTATTTCAAAGATGCCCAGAACTGAGCTAAACTTGGTATGTGTCCAACTCCTAGAAATAACTTCATGCCCCATCTCCCTTACTTCCAGCTAGTAAGGATCACATAATTCCTAACAAAGTTTTGACACAGATTCTCAATTCGGGCATTCAGAACATATAGCACGTTGCTGTAAGCAAGCACATTCTCATTCAAAGATGCAAGTTACTATGTAGGAACAAGTTTGTATAGGTATTTCAAAGATGCCCAGAACTGAGCTAAACTTGGTATGTGTCCAACTCCTAGAAATAACTTCATGCCCCATCTCCCTTACTTTCAGCTTGTAAGGATGACATAATTCCTAACAAAGTTTTGACACAGATTCCCAATTCGGGCATTCAGAACATATAGCACGTTACTGCAAGCAAGCACATTCTCATTCAAAGATGCAAGTTACTATGTAGGAACAAGTTTGTATAGGTATTTCAAAGATGCCCAGAACTGAGCTAAACTTGGTATGTGTCCAACTCCTAGAAATAACTTCATGCCCCATCTCCCTTACTTCCATCTTGTAAGGATCACATAATTCCTAACAAAGTTTTGACACAGATTCCCAATTCGGGCATTCAGAACATATAGCACGTTGCTGCAAGCAAGCACATTCTCATTCAAAGTTGCAAGTTACTATGTAGGAACAAGTTGTATAGGTATTTCAAAGATGCCCAGAACTGAGCTAAACTTGGTATGTGTCCAACTCCTAGAAATAACTTCATGCTCCATCTCCCTTACTTCCAGCTAGTAAGGATCACATAATTCCTAACAAAGTTTTGACACAGATTCCCAATTCGGGCATTCTGAACATATAGCACGTTGCTGCAAGCAAGCACATTCTCATTCAAAGTTGCAAGTTACTATGTAGGAACAAGTTTGTATAGGTATTTCAAAGATGCCCAGAACTGAGCTAAACTTGGTATGTCTCCAACTCCAAGAAATAACTTGATGCCCCATCTCCCTTACTTCCAGCTAGTAAGGATCACATCATTCCTAACAAAGTTTTGACACAGATTCCCAATTCGGGCATTCAGAACATATAGCACGTTGCTGTAAGCAAGCACATTCTCATTCAAAGTTGCAAGTTACTATGTAGGAACAAGTTTGTATAGGTATTTCAAAGATGCCCAGAACTGAGCTAAACTTGGTATGTGTCCAACTCCTAGAAATAACTTCATGCCCCATCTCCCTTACTTCCAGCTAGTAAGGATCACATAATTCCTAAAAAAGTTTTGACACAGATTCCCAATTCGGGCATTCAGAACATATAGCACGTTGATGTAAGCAAGCAGATTCTCATTCAAAGTTGCAAGTTACTATGTAGGAACAAGTTTGTATAGGTATTTCAAAGATGCCCAGAACTGATCTAAACTTGGTATGTGTCCAACTCCTAGAAATAACTTCATGCCCCATCTCCCTTACTTCCAGCTAGTAAGGATCACATAATTCCTAACAAAGTTTTGACACAGATTCCCAATTCGGGCATTCAGAACATATAGCACGTTGATGTAAGCAAGCAGATTCTCATTCAAAGATGCAAGTTACTAAGTAGGAACAAGTTTGTATAGGTATTTCAAAGATGCCCAGAACTGAGCTAAACTTGGTATGTGTCCAACTCCTAGAAATAACTTCATGCCCCATCTCCCTTACTTCCAGCTAGTAAGGATCACATAATTCCTAACAAAGTTTTGACACAGATTGCCAAATCGGGCATTCAGAACATATAGCACGTTGCTGCAAGCAATCACATTCTCATTCAAAGATGCAAGTTACTATGTAGGAACAAGTTTGTATAGGTATTTCAAAGATGCCCAGAACTGAGCTAAACTTGGTATGTGTCCAACTCCTAGAAATAACTTCATGCCCCATTTCCTTACTTCCAGCTAGTAAGGATCACATAATTCCTAACAAAGTTTTGACACAGATTCCCAATTCGGGCATTCAGAACATATAGCACGTTGCTGCAAGCAAGCACATTCTCATTCAAAGTTGCAAGTTACTATGTAGGAACAAGTTTGTATAGGTATTTCAAAGATGCCCAGAACTGAGCTAAACTTGGTATTTGTCCAACTCCTAGAAATAACTTCATGCCCCATCTCCCTTACTTCCAGCTAGTAAGGATCACATAATTCCTAACAAAGTTTTGACACAGATTCCCAATTCGGGCATTCAGAACATATAGCACGTTGCTGTAAGCAAGCACATTCTCATTCAAAGTTGCAAGTTACTATGTAGGAACAAGTTTGTATAGGTATTTCAAAGATGCCCAGAACTGAGCTAAACTTGGTATGTGTCCAACTCCTAGAAATATCTTCATGCCCCATCTCCCTTACTTCCAGCTAGTAAGGATCACATAATTCCTAACAAAGTTTTGACACAGATTCCCAATTCGGGCATTCAGAACATATAGCACGTTGCTGTAAGCAAGCACATTCTCATTCAAAGATGCCAGTTACTATGTAGGAACAAGTTTGTATAGGTATTTCAAAGATGCCCAGAACTGAGCTAAACTTGGTATGTGTCCAACTCCTAGAAATAACTTCATGCCCCATCTCCCTTACATCCAGCTAGTAAGGATCACATAATTCCTAACAAAGTTTTGACACAGATTCCCAATTCGGGCATTCAGAACATATAGCACGTTGCTGTAAGCAAGCACATTCTCATTCAAAGATGCAAGTTACTATGTAGGAACAAGTTTGTATAGGTATTTCAAAGATGCCCAGAACTGAGCTAAACTTGGTATGTGTCCAACTCCTAGAAATAACTTCATGCCCCATCTCCCTTACTTCCAGCTGGTAAGGATCACATAATTCCTAACAAAGTTTTGACACAGATTCCCAATTCGGGCATTCAGAACATATAGCACGTTGCTGTAAGCAAGCACATTCTCATTCAAAGTTGCAAGTTACTATGTAGGAACAAGTTTGTATAGGTATTTCAAAGATGCCCAGAACTGAGCTAAACTTGGTATGTGTCCAACTCCTAGAAATAACTTCATGCCCCATCTCCCTTACTTCCAGCTAGTAAGGATCACATAATTCCTAACAAAGTTTTGACACAGATTCCCAATTCGGGCATTCAGAACATATACCACGTTGCTGTAAGCAAGCACATTCTCATTAATGATGCAAGTTACTATGTAGCAACAAGTTTGTATAGGTATTTCAAAGATGCCCAGAACTGAGCTAAACTTGGTATGTGTCCAACTCCTAGAAATAACTTCATGCCCCATTCTCCCTTACTTCCAGCTAGTAAGGATCACATAATTCCTAACAAAGTTTTGACACAGATTGCCAATTCGGGCATTCAGAACATATAGCACGTTGCTGTAAGCAAGCACATTCTCATTCAAAGTTGCAAGTTACTATGTAGGAACAAGTTTGTATAGGTATTTCAAAGATGCCCAGAACTGAGCTAAACTTGATATGTGTCCAACTCCTAGAAATAACTTCATGCCCCATCTCCCTTACTTCCAGCTAGTAAGGATCACATAATTCCTAACAAAGTTTTGACACAGATTCCCAATTCGGGCATTCAGAACATATAGCACGTTGCTGTAAGCAAGCAGATTCTCATTCAAAGATGCAAGTTACTATGTAGGAACAAGTTTGTATAGGTATTTCAAAGATGCCCAGAACTGAGCTAAACTTGGTATGTGTCCAACTCCTAGAAATAACTTCATACCCCATCTCCCTTACTTCCAGCTAGTAAGGATCACATAATTCCTAACAAAGTTTTGACACAGATTGCCAATTCGGGCATTCAGAACATATAGCACGTTGCTGTAAGCAAGCACATTCTCATTCAAAGATGCAAGTTACTATGTAGGAACAAGTTTGTATAGGTATTTCAAAGATGCCCAGAACTGAGCTAAACTTGGTATGTGTCCAACTCCTAGAAATAACTTCATGCTCCACCTCCCTTACTTCCAGCTAGTAAGGATCACATAATTCCTAACAAAGTTTTGACACAGATTCCCAAATCGGGCATTCAGAACATATAGCACGTTGCTGCAAGCAAGCACATTCTCATTCAAAGTTGCAAGTTACTATGTAGGAACAAGTTTGTATAGGTATTTCAAAGATGCCCAGAACTGAGCTAAACTTGGTATGTCTCCAACTCCAAGAAATAACTTCATGCCCCATCTCCCTTACTTCCAGCTAGTAAGGATCACATAAATCCTAACAAAGTTTTGACACAGATTCCCAATTCGGGCATTCAGAACATATAGCACGTTGCTGTAAGCAAGCACATTCTCATTCAAAGTTGCAAGTTACTATGTAGGAACAAGTTTGTATAGGTATTTCAAAGATGCCCAGAACTGAGCTAAACTTGGTATGTGTCCAACTCCTAGAAATAACTTCATGCCCCATCTCCCTTACTTCCAGATAGTAAGGATCACATAATTCCTAACAAAGTTTTGACACAGATTCCCAATTCGGGCATTCAGAACATATAGCACGTTGCTGTAAGCAAGCACATTCTCATTCAAAGTTGCAAGTTACTATGTAGGAACAAGTTTGTATAGGTATTTCAAAGATGCCCAGAACTGAGCTAAACTTGGTATGTGTCCAACTCATAGAAATAACTTCATGCCCCATCTGCCTTACTTCCAGCTAGTAAGGATCACATAATTCCTAACAAAGTTTTGACACAGATTCCCAATTCGGCCATTCAGAACATATAGCACGTTGCTGTAAGCAAGCACATTCTCATTCAAAGATGCAAGTTACTATGTAGGAACAAGTTTGTATAGGTATTTCAAAGATGCCCAGAACTGAGCTAAACTTGGTATGTGTCCAACTCCTAGAAATAACTTCATGCCCTATCTCCCTTACTTCCAGCTAGTAAGGATCACATAATTCCTAACAAAGTTTTGACACAGATTGACAATTCGGGCATTCAGAACATATAGCACGTTGCTGTAAGCAAGCAGAATCTCATTAAAGATGCAAGTTACTATGTAGGAACAAGTTTCTATAGGTATTTCAAAGATGCCCAGAACTGAGCTAAACTTGGTATGTGTCCCATTCCTAGAAATAACTTCATGCCCCATCTCCCTTACTTCCAGCTAGTAAGGATCACATAATTCCTAACAAAGTTTTGACACAGATTGCCAATTCGGGTAATCAGAACATATAGCACGTTGCTGTAAGCAAGCACATTCTCATTCAAAGATGCAAGTTACTATGTAGGAACAAGTTTGTATAGGTATTTCAAAGATGCCCAGAACTGAGCTAAACTTGGTATGTGTCCAACTCCTAGAAATAACTTCATGCCCCATCTCCCTTACTTCCAGCTAGTAAGGATCACATAATTCCTAACAAAGTTTTGACACAGATTCCCAATTCGGGCATTCAGAACATATAGCACGTTGCTGTAAGCAAGCACATTCTCATTCAAAGATGCCAGTTACTATGTAGGAACAAGTTTGTATAGGTATTTCAAAGATGCCCAGAACTGAGCTAAACTTGGTATGTGTCCAACTCCTAGAAATAACTTCATGCCCCATCTCCCTTACATCCAGCTAGTAAGGATCACATAATTCCTAACAAAGTTTTGACACAGATTCCCAATTCGGGCATTCAGAACATATAGCACGTTGCTGTAAGCAAGCACATTCTCATTCAAAGATGCAAGTTACTATGTAGGAACAAGTTTGTATAGGTATTTCAAAGATGCCCAGAACTGAGCTAAACTTGGTATGTGTCCAACTCCTAGAAATAACTTCATGCCCCATCTCCCTTACTTCCAGCTAGTAAGGATCACATAATTCCTAACAAAGTTTTGACACAGATTCCCAATTCGGGCATTCAGAACATATAGCACGTTGCTGTAAGCAAGCAGATTCTCATTCAAAGATGCAAGTTACTATGTAGGAACAAGTTTGTATAGGTATTTCAAAGATGCCCAGAACTGAGCTAAACTTGGTATGTGTCCAACTCCTAGAAATAACTTCATGCCCCATCTCCCTTACTTCCAGCTAGTAAGGATCACATAATTCCTAACAAAGTTTTGACACAGATTCCCAATTCGGGCATTCAGAACATATAGCACGTTGCTGTAAGCAAGCACATTCTCATTCAAAGTTGCAAGTTACTATGTAGGAACAAGTTTGTATAGGTATTTCAAAGATGCCCAGAACTGAGCTAAACTTGGTATGTGTCCAACTCCTAGAAATAACTTCATGCCCCATCTCCCTTACTTCCAGCTAGTAAGGATCACATAATTCCTAACAAAGTTTTGACACAGATTCCCAATTCGGGCATTCAGAACATATAGCACGTTGCTGTAAGCAAGCACATTCTCATTAATGATGCAAGTTACTATGTAGCAACAAGTTTGTATAGGTATTTCAAAGATGCCCAGAACTGAGCTAAACTTGGTATGTGTCCAACTCCTAGAAATAACTTCATGCCCCATCTCCCTTACTTCCAGCTAGTAAGGATCACATAATTCCTAACAAAGTTCACAGATTCCCAATTCGGGCATTCAGAACATATAGCACGTTGCTGTAAGCAAGCACATTCTCATTCAAAGATGCAAGTTACTATGTAGGAACAAGTTTGTATAGGTATTTCAAAGATGCCCAGAACTGAGCTAAACTTGGTATGTGTCCAACTCCTAGAAATAACTTCATGCCCCATCTCCCTTACTTCCAGCTAGTAAGGATCACATAATTCCTAACAAAGTTTTGACACAGATTCCCAATTCGGGCATTCAGAACATATAGCACGTTGCTGTAAGCAAGCACATTCTCATTCAAAGATGCAAGTTACTATGTAGGAACAAGTTTGTATAGGTATTTCAAAGATGCCCAGAACTGAGCTAAACTTGGTATGTGTCCAACTCCTAGAAATAACTTCATGCCCCATTCTCCCTTACTTCCAGCTAGTAAGGATCACATAATTCCTAACAAAGTTTTGACACAGATTCCCAATTCGGGCATTCAGAACATATAGCACGTTGCTGTAAGCAAGCACATTTTCATTCAAAGTTGCAAGTTACTATGTAGGAACAAGTTTGTATAGGTATTTCAAAGATGCCCAGAACTGAGCTAAACTTGGTATGTGTCCAACTCCTAGAAATAACTTCATGCCCCATTCTCCCTTACTTCCAGCTAGTAAGGATCACATAATTCCTAACAAAGTTTTGACACAGATTGCCAATTCGGGCATTCAGAACATATAGCACGTTGCTGTAAGCAAGCACATTCTCATTCAAAGTTGCAAGTTACTATGTAGGAACAAGTTTGTATAGGTATTTCAAAGATTCCCAGAACTGAGCTAAACTTGGTATGTGTCCAACTCCTAGAAATAACTTCATACCCCATCTCCCTTACTTCCAGCTAGTAAGGATCACATAATTCCTAACAAAGTTTTGACACAGATTGCCAATTCGGGCATTCAGAACATATAGCACGTTGCTGTAAGCAAGCACATTCTCATTCAAAGATGCAAGTTACTATGTAGGAACAAGTTTGTATAGGTATTTCAAAGATGCCCAGAACTGAGCTAAACTTGGTATGTGTCCAACTCCTAGAAATAACTTCATGCTCCACCTCCCTTACTTCCAGCTAGTAAGGATCACATAATTCCTAACAAAGTTTTGACACAGATTCCCAAATCGGGCATTCAGAACGTATAGCACGTTGCTGCAAGCAAGCACATTCTCATTCAAAGTTGCAAGTTACTATGTAGGAACAAGTTTGTATAGGTATTTCAAAGATGCCCAGAACTGAGCTAAACTTGGTATGTCTCCAACTCCAAGAAATAACTTCATGCCCCATCTCCCTTACTTCCAGCTAGTAAGGATCACATAAATTCTAACAAAGTTTTGACACAGATTCCCAATTCGGGCATTCAGAACATATAGCACGTTGCTGTAAGCAAGCACATTCTCATTCAAAGTTGCAAGTTACTATGTAGGAACAAGTTTGTATAGGTATTTCAAAGATGCCCAGAACTGAGCTAAACTTGGTATGTGTCCAACTCCTAGAAATAACTTCATGCCCCATCTCCCTTACTTCCAGCTAGTAAGGATCACATAATTCCTAACAAAGTTTTGACACAGATTCCCAATTCGGGCATTCAGAACATATAGCACGTTGCTGTAAGCAAGCACATTCTCATTCAATGTTGCAAGTTACTATGTAGGAACAAGTTTGTATAGGTATTTCAAAGATGCCCAGAACTGAGCTAAACTTGGTATGTGTCCAACTCATAGAAATAACTTCATGCCCCATCTGCCTTACTTCCAGCTAGTAAGGATCACATAATTCCTAACAAAGTTTTGACACAGATTCCCAATTCGGCCATTCAGAACATATAGCACGTTGCTGTAAGCAAGCACATTCTCATTCAAAGATGCAAGTTACTATGTAGGAACAAGTTTGTATAGGTATTTCAAAGATGCCCAGAACTGAGCTAAACTTGGTATGTGTCCAACTCCTAGAAATAACTTCATGCCCTATCTCCCTTACTTCCAGCTAGTAAGGATCACATAATTCCTAACAAAGTTTTGACACAGATTCCCAATTCGGGCATTCAGAACATATAGCACGTTGCTGTAAGCAAGCACATTCTCATTCAAAGTTGCAAGTTACAATGTAGGAACAAGTTTGTATAGGTATTTCAAAGATGCCCAGAACTGAGCTAAACTTGGTATGTGTCCAACTCCTAGAAATAACTTCATGCCCCATCTCCCTTACTTCCAGCTAGTAAGGATCACATAATTCCTAACAAAGTTTTGACACAGATTGCCAATTCGGGCATTCAGAACATATAGCACGTTGCTGTAAGCAAGCAGATTCTCATTCAAAGATGCAAGTTACTATGTAGGAACAAGTTTGTATAGGTATTTTAAAGATGCCCAGAACTGAGCTAAACTTGTTATGTGTCCAACTCCTAGAAATAACTTTATGCCCCATCTCCCTTACTTCCAGCTAGTAAGGATCACATAATTCCTAACAAAGTTTTGACACAGATTCCCAATTCGGGCATTCAGAACATATAGCACGTTGCTGTAAGCAAGCAGATTCTCATTCAAAATTGCAAGTTACTATGTAGGAACAAGTTTGTATAGGTATTTCAAAGATGCCCAGAACTGAGCTAAACTTGGTATGTGTCCAACTCCTAGAAATAACTTCATGCCCCATCTCCCTTACTTCCAGCTAGTAAGGATCACATAATTCCTAACAAAGTTTTGACACAGATTCCCAATTCGGGCATTCAGAACATATAGCACGTTGCTGCAAGCAAGCACATTCTCATTCAAAGTTGCAAGTTACTATGTAGGAACAAGTTTGTATAGGTATTTCAAAGATGCCCAGAACTGAGCTAAACTTGGTATTTGTCCAACTCCTAGAAATAACTTCATGCCCCATCTCCCTTACTTCCAGCTAGTAAGGATCACATAATTCCTAACAAAGTTTTGACACAGATTCCCAATTCGGGCATTCAGAACATATAGCACGTTGCTGTAAGCAAGCACATTCTCATTCAAAGTTGCAAGTTACTATGTAGGAACAAGTTTGTATAGGTATTTCAAAGATGCCCAGAACTGAGCTAAACTTGGTATGTGTCCAACTCCTAGAAATATCTTCATGCCCCATCTCCCTTACTTCCAGCTAGTAAGGATCACATAATTCCTAACAAAGTTTTGACACAGATTCCCAATTCGGGCATTCAGAACATATAGCACGTTGCTGTAAGCAAGCACATTCTCATTCAAAGATGCCAGTTACTATGTAGGAACAAGTTTGTATAGGTATTTCAAAGATGCCCAGAACTGAGCTAAACTTGGTATGTGTCCAACTCCTAGAAATAACTTCATGCCCCATCTCCCTTACATCCAGCTAGTAAGGATCACATAATTCCTAACAAAGTTTTGACACAGATTCCCAATTCGGGCATTCAGAACATATAGCACGTTGCTGTAAGCAAGCACATTCTCATTCAAAGATGCAAGTTACTATGTAGGAACAAGTTTGTATAGGTATTTCAAAGATGCCCAGAACTGAGCTAAACTTGGTATGTGTCCAACTCCTAGAAATAACTTCATGCCCCATCTCCCTTACTTCCAGCTGGTAAGGATCACATAATTCCTAACAAAGTTTTGACACAGATTCCCAATTCGGGCATTCAGAACATATAGCACGTTGCTGTAAGCAAGCACATTCTCATTCAAAGTTGCAAGTTACTATGTAGGAACAAGTTTGTATAGGTATTTCAAAGATGCCCAGAACTGAGCTAAACTTGGTATGTGTCCAACTCCTAGAAATAACTTCATGCCCCATCTCCCTTACTTCCAGCTAGTAAGGATCACATAATTCCTAACAAAGTTTTGACACAGATTCCCAATTCGGGCATTCAGAACATATAGCACGTTGCTGTAAGCAAGCACATTCTCATTAATGATGCAAGTTACTATGTAGCAACAAGTTTGTATAGGTATTTCAAAGATGCCCAGAACTGAGCTAAACTTGGTATGTGTCCAACTCCTAGAAATAACTTCATGCCCCATTCTCCCTTACTTCCAGCTAGTAAGGATCACATAATTCCTAACAAAGTTTTGACACAGATTGCCAATTCGGGCATTCAGAACATATAGCACGTTGCTGTAAGCAAGCACATTCTCATTCAAAGTTGCAAGTTACTATGTAGGAACAAGTTTGTATAGGTATTTCAAAGATGCCCAGAACTGAGCTAAACTTGATATGTGTCCAACTCCTAGAAATAACTTCATGCCCCATCTCCCTTACTTCCAGCTAGTAAGGATCACATAATTCCTAACAAAGTTTTGACACAGATTCCCAATTCGGGCATTCAGAACATATAGCACGTTGCTGTAAGCAAGCAGATTCTCATTCAAAGATGCAAGTTACTATGTAGGAACAAGTTTGTATAGGTATTTCAAAGATGCCCAGAACTGAGCTAAACTTGGTATGTGTCCAACTCCTAGAAATAACTTCATACCCCATCTCCCTTACTTCCAGCTAGTAAGGATCACATAATTCCTAACAAAGTTTTGACACAGATTGCCAATTCGGGCATTCAGAACATATAGCACGTTGCTGTAAGCAAGCACATTCTCATTCAAAGATGCAAGTTACTATGTAGGAACAAGTTTGTATAGGTATTTCAAAGATGCCCAGAACTGAGCTAAACTTGGTATGTGTCCAACTCCTAGAAATAACTTCATGCTCCACCTCCCTTACTTCCAGCTAGTAAGGATCACATAATTCCTAACAAAGTTTTGACACAGATTCCCAAATCGGGCATTCAGAACATATAGCACGTTGCTGCAAGCAAGCACATTCTCATTCAAAGTTGCAAGTTACTATGTAGGAACAAGTTTGTATAGGTATTTCAAAGATGCCCAGAACTGAGCTAAACTTGGTATGTCTCCAACTCCAAGAAATAACTTCATGCCCCATCTCCCTTACTTCCAGCTAGTAAGGATCACATAAATCCTAACAAAGTTTTGACACAGATTCCCAATTCGGGCATTCAGAACATATAGCACGTTGCTGTAAGCAAGCACATTCTCATTCAAAGTTGCAAGTTACTATGTAGGAACAAGTTTGTATAGGTATTTCAAAGATGCCCAGAACTGAGCTAAACTTGGTATGTGTCCAACTCCTAGAAATAACTTCATGCCCCATCTCCCTTACTTCCAGATAGTAAGGATCACATAATTCCTAACAAAGTTTTGACACAGATTCCCAATTCGGGCATTCAGAACATATAGCACGTTGCTGTAAGCAAGCACATTCTCATTCAAAGTTGCAAGTTACTATGTAGGAACAAGTTTGTATAGGTATTTCAAAGATGCCCAGAACTGAGCTAAACTTGGTATGTGTCCAACTCATAGAAATAACTTCATGCCCCATCTGCCTTACTTCCAGCTAGTAAGGATCACATAATTCCTAACAAAGTTTTGACACAGATTCCCAATTCGGCCATTCAGAACATATAGCACGTTGCTGTAAGCAAGCACATTCTCATTCAAAGATGCAAGTTACTATGTAGGAACAAGTTTGTATAGGTATTTCAAAGATGCCCAGAACTGAGCTAAACTTGGTATGTGTCCAACTCCTAGAAATAACTTCATGCCCTATCTCCCTTACTTCCAGCTAGTAAGGATCACATAATTCCTAACAAAGTTTTGACACAGATTGACAATTCGGGCATTCAGAACATATAGCACGTTGCTGTAAGCAAGCAGAATCTCATTAAAGATGCAAGTTACTATGTAGGAACAAGTTTCTATAGGTATTTCAAAGATGCCCAGAACTGAGCTAAACTTGGTATGTGTCCCATTCCTAGAAATAACTTCATGCCCCATCTCCCTTACTTCCAGCTAGTAAGGATCACATAATTCCTAACAAAGTTTTGACACAGATTGCCAATTCGGGTAATCAGAACATATAGCACGTTGCTGTAAGCAAGCACATTCTCATTCAAAGATGCAAGTTACTATGTAGGAACAAGTTTGTATAGGTATTTCAAAGATGCCCAGAACTGAGCTAAACTTGGTATGTGTCCAACTCCTAGAAATAACTTCATGCCCCATCTCCCTTACTTCCAGCTAGTAAGGATCACATAATTCCTAACAAAGTTTTGACACAGATTCCCAATTCGGGCATTCAGAACATATAGCACGTTGCTGTAAGCAAGCACATTCTCATTCAAAGATGCCAGTTACTATGTAGGAACAAGTTTGTATAGGTATTTCAAAGATGCCCAGAACTGAGCTAAACTTGGTATGTGTCCAACTCCTAGAAATAACTTCATGCCCCATCTCCCTTACATCCAGCTAGTAAGGATCACATAATTCCTAACAAAGTTTTGACACAGATTCCCAATTCGGGCATTCAGAACATATAGCACGTTGCTGTAAGCAAGCACATTCTCATTCAAAGATGCAAGTTACTATGTAGGAACAAGTTTGTATAGGTATTTCAAAGATGCCCAGAACTGAGCTAAACTTGGTATGTGTCCAACTCCTAGAAATAACTTCATGCCCCATCTCCCTTACTTCCAGCTAGTAAGGATCACATAATTCCTAACAAAGTTTTGACACAGATTCCCAAATCGGGCATTCAGAACATATAGCACGTTGCTGTAAGCAAGCAGATTCTCATTCAAAGATGCAAGTTACTATGTAGGAACAAGTTTGTATAGGTATTTCAAAGATGCCCAGAACTGAGCTAAACTTGGTATGTGTCCAACTCCTAGAAATAACTTCATGCCCCATCTCCCTTACTTCCAGCTAGTAAGGATCACATAATTCCTAACAAAGTTTTGACACAGATTCCCAATTCGGGCATTCAGAACATATAGCACGTTGCTGTAAGCAAGCACATTCTCATTCAAAGTTGCAAGTTACTATGTAGGAACAAGTTTGTATAGGTATTTCAAAGATGCCCAGAACTGAGCTAAACTTGGTATGTGTCCAACTCCTAGAAATAACTTCATGCCCCATCTCCCTTACTTCCAGCTAGTAAGGATCACATAATTCCTAACAAAGTTTTGACACAGATTCCCAATTCGGGCATTCAGAACATATAGCACGTTGCTGTAAGCAAGCACATTCTCATTAATGATGCAAGTTACTATGTAGCAACAAGTTTGTATAGGTATTTCAAAGATGCCCAGAACTGAGCTAAACTTGGTATGTGTCCAACTCCTAGAAATAACTTCATGCCCCATCTCCCTTACTTCCAGCTAGTAAGGATCACATAATTCCTAACAAAGTTCACAGATTCCCAATTCGGGCATTCAGAACATATAGCACGTTGCTGTAAGCAAGCACATTCTCATTCAAAGATGCAAGTTACTATGTAGGAACAAGTTTGTATAGGTATTTCAAAGATGCCCAGAACTGAGCTAAACTTGGTATGTGTCCAACTCCTAGAAATAACTTCATGCCCCATCTCCCTTACTTCCAGCTAGTAAGGATCACATAATTCCTAACAAAGTTTTGACACAGATTCCCAATTCGGGCATTCAGAACATATAGCACGTTGCTGTAAGCAAGCACATTCTCATTCAAAGATGCAAGTTACTATGTAGGAACAAGTTTGTATAGGTATTTCAAAGATGCCCAGAACTGAGCTAAACTTGGTATGTGTCCAACTCCTAGAAATAACTTCATGCCCCATTCTCCCTTACTTCCAGCTAGTAAGGATCACATAATTCCTAACAAAGTTTTGACACAGATTCCCAATTCGGGCATTCAGAACATATAGCACGTTGCTGTAAGCAAGCACATTTTCATTCAAAGTTGCAAGTTACTATGTAGGAACAAGTTTGTATAGGTATTTCAAAGATGCCCAGAACTGAGCTAAACTTGGTATGTGTCCAACTCCTAGAAATAACTTCATGCCCCATTCTCCCTTACTTCCAGCTAGTAAGGATCACATAATTCCTAACAAAGTTTTGACACAGATTGCCAATTCGGGCATTCAGAACATATAGCACGTTGCTGTAAGCAAGCACATTCTCATTCAAAGTTGCAAGTTACTATGTAGGAACAAGTTTGTATAGGTATTTCAAAGATTCCCAGAACTGAGCTAAACTTGGTATGTGTCCAACTCCTAGAAATAACTTCATACCCCATCTCCCTTACTTCCAGCTAGTAAGGATCACATAATTCCTAACAAAGTTTTGACACAGATTGCCAATTCGGGCATTCAGAACATATAGCACGTTGCTGTAAGCAAGCACATTCTCATTCAAAGATGCAAGTTACTATGTAGGAACAAGTTTGTATAGGTATTTCAAAGATGCCCAGAACTGAGCTAAACTTGGTATGTGTCCAACTCCTAGAAATAACTTCATGCTCCACCTCCCTTACTTCCAGCTAGTAAGGATCACATAATTCCTAACAAAGTTTTGACACAGATTCCCAAATCGGGCATTCAGAACGTATAGCACGTTGCTGCAAGCAAGCACATTCTCATTCAAAGTTGCAAGTTACTATGTAGGAACAAGTTTGTATAGGTATTTCAAAGATGCCCAGAACTGAGCTAAACTTGGTATGTCTCCAACTCCAAGAAATAACTTCATGCCCCATCTCCCTTACTTCCAGCTAGTAAGGATCACATAAATTCTAACAAAGTTTTGACACAGATTCCCAATTCGGGCATTCAGAACATATAGCACGTTGCTGTAAGCAAGCACATTCTCATTCAAAGTTGCAAGTTACTATGTAGGAACAAGTTTGTATAGGTATTTCAAAGATGCCCAGAACTGAGCTAAACTTGGTATGTGTCCAACTCCTAGAAATAACTTCATGCCCCATCTCCCTTACTTCCAGCTAGTAAGGATCACATAATTCCTAACAAAGTTTTGACACAGATTCCCAATTCGGGCATTCAGAACATATAGCACGTTGCTGTAAGCAAGCACATTCTCATTCAATGTTGCAAGTTACTATGTAGGAACAAGTTTGTATAGGTATTTCAAAGATGCCCAGAACTGAGCTAAACTTGGTATGTGTCCAACTCATAGAAATAACTTCATGCCCCATCTGCCTTACTTCCAGCTAGTAAGGATCACATAATTCCTAACAAAGTTTTGACACAGATTCCCAATTCGGCCATTCAGAACATATAGCACGTTGCTGTAAGCAAGCACATTCTCATTCAAAGATGCAAGTTACTATGTAGGAACAAGTTTGTATAGGTATTTCAAAGATGCCCAGAACTGAGCTAAACTTGGTATGTGTCCAACTCCTAGAAATAACTTCATGCCCTATCTCCCTTACTTCCAGCTAGTAAGGATCACATAATTCCTAACAAAGTTTTGACACAGATTCCCAATTCGGGCATTCAGAACATATAGCACGTTGCTGTAAGCAAGCACATTCTCATTCAAAGTTGCAAGTTACTATGTAGGAACAAGTTTGTATAGGTATTTCAAAGATGCCCAGAACTGAGCTAAACTTGGTATGTGTCCAACTCCTAGAAATAACTTCATGCCCCATCTCCCTTACTTCCAGCTAGTAAGGATCACATAATTCCTAACAAAGTTTTGACACAGATTGCCAATTCGGGCATTCAGAACATATAGCACGTTGCTGTAAGCAAGCAGATTCTCATTCAAAGATGCAAGTTACTATGTAGGAACAAGTTTGTATAGGTATTTTAAAGATGCCCAGAACTGAGCTAAACTTGTTATGTGTCCAACTCCTAGAAATAACTTTATGCCCCATCTCCCTTACTTCCAGCTAGTAAGGATCACATAATTCCTAACAAAGTTTTGACACAGATTCCCAATTCGGGCATTCAGAACATATAGCACGTTGCTGTAAGCAAGCAGATTCTCATTCAAAATTGCAAGTTACTATGTAGGAACAAGTTTGTATAGGTATTTCAAAGATGCCCAGAACTGAGCTAAACTTGGTATGTGTCCAACTCCTAGAAATAACTTCATGCCCCATCTCCCTTACTTCCAGCTAGTAAGGATCACATAATTCCTAACAAAGTTTTGACACAGATTCCCAATTCGGGCATTCAGAACATATAGCACGTTGCTGTAAGCAAGCACATTTTCATTCAAAGTTGCAAGTTACTATGTAGGAACAAGTTTCTATAGGTATTTCAAAGATGCCCAGAACTGAGCTAAACTTGGTATGTGTCCAACTCCTAGAAATAACTTCATGCCCCATCTGCCTTACTTCCAGCTAGTAAGGATCACATAATTCCTAACAAAGTTTTGACACAGATTCCCAATTCGGGCATTCAGAACATATAGCACGTTGCTGTAAGCAAGCAGATTCTCATTCAAAGATGCAAGTTACTATGTAGGAACAAGTTTGTATAGGTATTTCAAAGATGCCCAGAACTGAGCTAAACTTGGTATGTGTCCAACTCCTAGAAATAACTTCATGCCCCATCTCCCTTACTTCCAGCTAATAAGGATCACATAATTCCTAACAAAGTTTTGACACAGATTCCCAATTCGGGCATTCAGAACATATAGCACGTTGCTGTAAGCAAGCAGATTCTCATTCAAAGATGCAAGTTACTATGTAGGAACAAGTTTGTATAGGTATTTCAAAGATGCCCAAAACTGAGCTAAACTTGGTATGTGTCCAACTCCTAGAAATAACTTCATGCCCCATCTCCCTTACTTCCAGCTAATAAGGATCACATAATTCCTAACAAAGTTTTGACACAGATTCCCAATTCGGGCATTCAGAACATATAGCACGTTGCTGTAAGCAAGCACATTTTCATTCAAAGTTGCAAGTTACTATGTAGGAACAAGTTTGTATAGGTATTTCAAAGATGCCCAGAACTGAGCTAAACTTGGTATGTGTCCAACTCCTAGAAATAACTTCATGCCCCATCTGCCTTACTTCCAGCTAGTAAGGATCACATAATTCCTAACAAAGTTTTGACACAGATTCCCAATTCGGGCATTCAGAAGATATAGCACGTGGCTGTAAGCAAGCAGATTCTCATTCAAAGATGCAAGTTACCATGTAGGAACAAGTTTGTATAGGTATTTCAAAGATGCCCAGAACTGAGCTAAACTTGGTATGTGTCCAACTCCTAGAAATAACTTCATGCCCCATCTCCCTTACTTCCAGCTAGTAAGTATCACATAATTCCTAACAAAGTTTTGACACAGATTCCCAATTCGGGCATTCAGAACATATAGCACGTTGCTGTAAGCAAGCACATTCTCATTCAAAGTTGCAAGTTACTATGTAGGAACAAGTTTGTATAGGTATTTCAAAGATGCCCAGAACTGAGCTAAACTTGGTATGTGTCCAACTCCTAGAAATAACTTCATGCCCCATCTGCCTTACTTCCAGCTAGTAAGGATGACATAATTCCTAACAAAGTTTTGACAGAGATTCCCAATTCGGGCATTCAGAACATATAGCACGTTGTTGTAAGCAAGCACATTTTCATTCAAAGTTGCAAGTTACTATGTAGGAACAAGTTTGTATAGGTATTTCAAAGATGCCCAGAACTGAGCTAAACTTGGTATGTGTCCAACTCCTAGAAATAACTTCATGCCCCATCTGCCTTACTTCCAGCTAGTAAGGATCACATAATTCCTAACAAAGTTTTGACACAGATTCCCAATTCGGGCATTCAGAACATATAGCACGTTGCTGTAAGCAAGCACATTTTCATTCAAAGTTGCAAGTTACTATGTAGGAACAAGTTTCTATAGGTATTTCAAAGATGCCCAGAACTGAGCTAAACTTGGTATGTGTCCAACTCCTAGAAATAACTTCATGCCCCATCTGCCTTACTTCCAGCTAGTAAGGATCACATAATTCCTAACAAAGTTTTGACACAGATTCCCAATTCGGGCATTCAGAACATATAGCACGTTGCTGTAAGCAAGCAGATTCTCATTCAAAGATGCAAGTTACTATGTAGGAACAAGTTTGTATAGGTATTTCAAAGATGCCCAGAACTGAGCTAAACTTGGTATGTGTCCAACTCCTAGAAATAACTTCATGCCCCATCTCCCTTACTTCCAGCTAATAAGGATCACATAATTCCTAACAAAGTTTTGACACAGATTCCCAATTCGGGCATTCAGAACATATAGCACGTTGCTGTAAGCAAGCACATTTTCATTCAAAGTTGCAAGTTACTATGTAGGAACAAGTTTGTATAGGTATTTCAAAGATGCCCAGAACTGAGCTAAACTTGGTATGTGTCCAACTCCTAGAAATAACTTCATGCCCCATCTGCCTTACTTCCAGCTAGTAAGGATCACATAATTCCTAACAAAGTTTTGACACAGATTCCCAATTCGGGCATTCAGAAGATATAGCACGTGGCTGTAAGCAAGCAGATTCTCATTCAAAGATGCAAGTTACCATGTAGGAACAAGTTTGTATAGGTATTTCAAAGATGCCCAGAACTGAGCTAAACTTGGTATGTGTCCAACTCCTAGAAATAACTTCATGCCCCATCTCCCTTACTTCCAGCTAGTAAGTATCACATAATTCCTAACAAAGTTTTGACACAGATTCCCAATTCGGGCATTCAGAACATATAGCACGTTGCTGTAAGCAAGCACATTCTCATTCAAAGTTGCAAGTTACTATGTAGGAACAAGTTTGTATAGGTATTTCAAAGATGCCCAGAACTGAGCTAAACTTGGTATGTGTCCAACTCCTAGAAATAACTTCATGCCCCATCTGCCTTACTTCCAGCTAGTAAGGATGACATAATTCCTAACAAAGTTTTGACACAGATTCCCAATTCGGGCATTCAGAACATATAGCACGTTGTTGTAAGCAAGCACATTTTCATTCAAAGTTGCAAGTTACTATGTAGGAACAAGTTTGTATAGGTATTTCAAAGATGCCCAGAACTGAGCTAAACTTGGTATGTGTCCAACTCCTAGAAATAACTTCATGCCCCATCTGCCTTACTTCCAGCTAGTAAGGATCACATAATTCCTAACAAAGTTTTGACACAGATTCCCAATTCGTGCATTCAGAACATATAGCACGTTGCTGTAAGCAAGCAGATTCTCATTCAAAGATGCAAGTTACTATGTAGGAACAAGTTTGTTAGGTATTTCAAAGATGCCCAGAACTGAACTAAACTTGGTATGTGTCCAACTCCTAGAAATAACTTCATGCCCCATCTCCCTTACTTCCAGCTAGTAAGGATCACATAATTCCTAACAAAGTTTTGACACAGATTGCCAATTCGGGCATTCAGAACATATAGCACGTTGCTGTAAGCAAGCAGATTCTCATTCAAAGATGCAAGTTACTATGTAGGAACAAGTTTGTATAGGTATTTCAAAGATGCCCAGAACTGAGCGAAACTTGGTATGTGTCCAACTCCTAGAAATAACTTCATGCCCCATCTCCTACTTCCAGCTAGTAAGGATCACATAATTCCTAACAAAGTTTTGACACAGATTCCCAATTCGGGCATTCAGAACATATAGCACGTTGCTGTAAGCAAGCACATTCTCATTCAAAGTTGCAAGTTACTATGTTGGAACAAGTTTGTATAGGTATTTCAAAGATGCCCAGAACTGAGCTAAACTTGGTATGTGTCCAACTCCTAGAAATAACTTCATGCCCCATCTCCCTTACTTCCAGCTAGTAAGGATCACATAATTCCTAACAAAGATTTGACACAGATTCCCAATTCGGGCATTCAGAAGATATAGCACGTTGCTGTAGGCAAGCAGATTCTCATTCAAAGATGGAAGTTACTATGTAGGAACAAGTTTGTATAGGTATTTCAAAGATACCCAGAACTGAGCTAAACTTGGTATGTGTCCAACTCCTAGAAATAACGTCATGCCCCATCTCCCTTACTTCCAGCTAGTAAGGATCACATAATTCCTAACAAAGTTTTGACACAGATTCCCAATTCGGGCATTCAGAACATATAGCACGTTGCTGTAAGCAAGCAGATTCTCATTCAAAGATGGAAGTTACTATGTAGTAACAAGTTTGTATAGGTATTTCAAAGATGCCCAGAACTGAGCTAAACTTGGTATGTGTCCAACTCCTAGAAATAACTTCATGCCCCATCTCCCTTACTTCCAGCTAGTAAGGATCACATAATTCCTAACAAAGTTTTGACACAGATTCCCAGTTCGGGCATTCAGAACATATAGCACGTTGCTGTAAGCAAGCACATTCTCATTCAAAGTTGCAAGTTACTATGTAGGAACAAGTTTGTATAGGTATTTCAAAGATGCCCAGAACTGAGCTAAACTTGGTATGTGTCCAACTCCTAGAAATAACTTCATGCCCCATCTCCCTTACTTCCAGCTAGTAAGGATCACATAATTCCTAACAAAGTTTGACACAGATTGCCAATTCGGGCATTCAGAACATATAGCACGTTGCTGTAAGCAAGCAGATTCTCATTCAAAGTTGCAAGTTACTATGTAGGAACAAGTTTGTATAGGTATTTCAAAGATGCCCAGAACTGAGCTAAACTTGGTATGTGTCCAACTCCTAGAAATAACTTCATGCCCCATCTGCCTTACTTCCAGCTAGTAAGGATCACATAATTCCTAACAAAGTTTTGACACAGATTCCCAATTCGGGCATTCAGAAGATATAGCACGTGGCTGTAAGCAAGCAGATTCTCATTCAAAGATGCAAGTTACCATGTAGGAACAAGTTTGTATAGGTATTTCAAAGATGCCCAGAACTGAGCTAAACTTGGTATGTGTCCAACTCCTAGAAATAACTTCATGCCCCATCTCCCTTACTTCCAGCTAGTAAGTATCACATAATTCCTAACAAAGTTTTGACACAGATTCCCAATTCGGGCATTCAGAACATATAGCACGTTGCTGTAAGCAAGCACATTCTCATTCAAAGTTGCAAGTTACTATGTAGGAACAAGTTTGTATAGGTATTTCAAAGATGCCCAGAACTGAGCTAAACTTGGTATGTGTCCAACTCCTAGAAATAACTTCATGCCCCATCTGCCTTACTTCCAGCTAGTAAGGATGACATAATTCCTAACAAAGTTTTGACACAGATTCCCAATTCGGGCATTCAGAACATATAGCACGTTGTTGTAAGCAAGCACATTTTCATTCAAAGTTGCAAGTTACTATGTAGGAACAAGTTTGTATAGGTATTTCAAAGATGCCCAGAACTGAGCTAAACTTGGTATGTGTCCAACTCCTAGAAATAACTTCATGCCCCATCTGCCTTACTTCCAGCTAGTAAGGATCACATAATTCCTAACAAAGTTTTGACACAGATTCCCAATTCGTGCATTCAGAACATATAGCACGTTGCTGTAAGCAAGCAGATTCTCATTCAAAGATGCAAGTTACTATGTAGGAACAAGTTTGTTAGGTATTTCAAAGATGCCCAGAACTGAACTAAACTTGGTATGTGTCCAACTCCTAGAAATAACTTCATGCCCCATCTCCCTTACTTCCAGCTAGTAAGGATCACATAATTCCTAACAAAGTTTTGACACAGATTGCCAATTCGGGCATTCAGAACATATAGCACGTTGCTGTAAGCAAGCAGATTCTCATTCAAAGATGCAAGTTACTATGTAGGAACAAGTTTGTATAGGTATTTCAAAGATGCCCAGAACTGAGCGAAACTTGGTATGTGTCCAACTCCTAGAAATAACTTCATGCCCCATCTCCTACTTCCAGCTAGTAAGGATCACATAATTCCTAACAAAGTTTTGACACAGATTCCCAATTCGGGCATTCAGAACATATAGCACGTTGCTGTAAGCAAGCACATTCTCATTCAAAGTTGCAAGTTACTATGTTGGAACAAGTTTGTATAGGTATTTCAAAGATGCCCAGAACTGAGCTAAACTTGGTATGTGTCCAACTCCTAGAAATAACTTCATGCCCCATCTCCCTTACTTCCAGCTAGTAAGGATCACATAATTCCTAACAAAGATTTGACACAGATTCCCAATTCGGGCATTCAGAAGATATAGCACGTTGCTGTAGGCAAGCAGATTCTCATTCAAAGATGGAAGTTACTATGTAGGAACAAGTTTGTATAGGTATTTCAAAGATACCCAGAACTGAGCTAAACTTGGTATGTGTCCAACTCCTAGAAATAACGTCATGCCCCATCTCCCTTACTTCCAGCTAGTAAGGATCACATAATTCCTAACAAACTTTTGACACAGATTCCCAATTCGGGCATTCAGAACATATAGCACGTTGCTGTAAGCAAGCAGATTCTCATTCAAAGATGGAAGTTACTATGTAGTAACAAGTTTGTATAGGTATTTCAAAGATGCCCAGAACTGAGCTAAACTTGGTATGTGTCCAACTCCTAGAAATAACTTCATGCCCCATCTCCCTTACTTCCAGCTAGTAAGGATCACATAATTCCTAACAAAGTTTTGACACAGATTCCCAGTTCGGGCATTCAGAACATATAGCACGTTGCTGTAAGCAAGCACATTCTCATTCAAAGTTGCAAGTTACTATGTAGGAACAAGTTTGTATAGGTATTTCAAAGATGCCCAGAACTGAGCTAAACTTGGTATGTGTCCAACTCCTAGAAATAACTTCATGCCCCATCTCCCTTACTTCCAGCTAGTAAGGATCACATAATTCCTAACAAAGTTTTGACACAGATTGCCAATTCGGGCATTCAGAACATATAGCACGTTGCTGTAAGCAAGCACATTCTCATTCAAAGTTGCAAGTTACTATGTAGGAACAAGTTTGTATAGGTATTTCAAAGATGCCCAGAACTGAGCTAAACTTGGTATGTGTCCAACTCCTAGAAATAACTTCATGCCCCATCTCCCTTACTTCCAGCTAGTAAGGATCACATAATTCCTAACAAAGTTTTGACACAGATTCCCAATTCGGGCATTCAGAACATATAGCACGTTGCTGTAAGCAAGCACATTCTCATTCAAAGATGCAAGTTACTATGTAGGAACAAGTTTGTATAGGTATTTCAAAGATGCCCAGAACTGAGCTAAACTTGGTATGTGTCCAACTCCTAGAAATAACTTCATGCCCCATCTCCCTTACTTCCAGCTAGTAAGGATCACATAATTCCTAACAAAGTTTTGACACAGATTCCCAATTCGGGCATTCAGAACATATAGCACGTTGCTGTAAGCAAGCACATTCTCATTCAAAGTTGCAAGTTACTATGTAGGAACAAGTTTGTTTAGGTATTTCAAAGATGCCCAGAACTGAGCTAAACTTGGTATGTGTCCAACTCCTAGAAATAACTTCATGCCCCATTTCCCTTACTACCAGCTAGTAAGGATCACATAATTCCTAACAAAGTTTTGACACAGATTCCCAATTCGGGCATTCAGAACATATAGCACGTTGCAGTAAGCAAGCACATTCTCATTCAAAGTTGCAAGTTACTATGTAGGAACAAGTTTGTATAGGTATTTCAAAGATGCCCAGAACTGAGCTAAACTTGGTATGTGTCCAACTCCTAGAAATAACTTCATGCCCCATCTCCCTTACTTCCAGCTAGTAAGGATCACATAATTCCTAACAAAGTTTGACACAGATTGCCAATTCGGGCATTCAGAACATATAGCACGTTGCTGTAAGCAAGCAGATTCTCATTCAAAGTTGCAAGTTACTATGTAGGAACAAGTTTGTATAGGTATTTCAAAGATGCCCAGAACTGAGCTAAACTTGGTATGTGTCCAACTCCTAGAAATAACTTCATGCCCCATCTCCCTTACTTCCAGCTAGTAAGGATCACATAATTCCTAACAAAGTTTTGACACAGATTCCCAATTCGGGCATTCAGAACATATAGCACGTTGCTGTAAGCAAGCAGATTCTCATTCAAAGTTGCAAGTTACTATGTAGGAACAAGTTTGTATAGGTATTTCAAAGATGCCCAGAACTGAGCTAAACTTGGTATGTGTCCAACTCCTAGAAATAACTTCATGCCCCATCTCCCTTACTTCCAGCTAGTAAGGATCACATAATTCCTAACAAAGTTTTGACACAGATTCCCAATTCGGGCATTCAGAACATATAGCACGTTGCTGTAAGCAAGCAGATTCTCATTCAAAGATGCAAGTTACTATGTAGGAACAAGTTTGTATAGGTATTTCAAAGATGCCCAGAACTGAGCTAAACTTGGTATGTGTCCAACTCCTAGAAATAACTTCATGCCCCATCTCCCTTACTTCCAGCTAGTAAGGATCACATAATTCCTAACAAAGTTTTGACACAGATTCCCAATTCGGGCATTCAGAACATATAGCACGTTGCTGTAAGCAAGCAGATTCTCATTCAAAGATGCAAGTTACTATGTAGGAACAAGTTTGTATAGGTATTTCAAAGATGCCCAGAACTGAGCTAAACTTGGTATGTGTCCAACTCCTAGAAATAACTTCATGCCCCATCTCCCTTACTTCCAGCTAGTAAGGATCACATAATTCCTAACAAAGTTTTGACACAGATTCCCAATTCGGGCATTCAGAACATATAGCACGTTGCTGTAAGCAAGCAGATTCTCATTCAAAGTTGCAAGTTACTATGTAGGAACAAGTTTGTATAGGTATTTCAAAGATGCCCAGAACTGAGCTAAACTTGGTATGTGTCCAACTCCTAGAAATAACTTCATGCCCCATCTCCCTTACTTCCAGCTAGTAAGGATCACATAATTCCTAACAAAGTTTTGACACAGATTCCCAATTCGGGCATTCAGAACATATAGCACGTTGCTGTAAGCAAGCACATTCTCATTCAAAGATGCAAGTTACTATGTAGGAACAAGTTTGTATAGGTATTTCAAAGATGCCCAGAACTGAGCTAAACTTGGTATGTGTCCAACTCCTAGAAATAACTTCATGCCCCATCTCCCTTACTTCCAGCTAGTAAGGATCACATAATTCCTAACAAAGTTTTGACACAGATTCCCAATTCGGGCATTCAGAACATATAGCACGTTGCTGTAAGCAAGCAGATTCTCATTCAAAGATGGAAGTTACTATGTAGGAACAAGTTTGTATAGGTATTTCAAAGATGCCCAGAACTGAGCTAAACTTGGTATGTGTCCAACTCCTAGAAATAACTTCATGCCCCATCTCCCTTACTTCCAGCTAGTAAGGATCACATAATTCCTAACAAAGTTTTGACACAGATTCCCAATTCGGGCATTCAGAACATATAGCACGTTGCTGTAAGCAAGCACATTCTCATTCAAAGTTGCAAGTTACTATGTAGGAACAAGTTTGTATAGGTATTTCAAAGATGCCCAGAACTGAGCTAAACTTGGTATGTGTCCAACTCCTAGAAATAACTTCATGCCCCATCTCCCTTACTTCCAGCTAGTAAGGATCACATAATTCCTAACAAAGTTTTGACACAGATTGCCAATTCGGGCATTCAGAACATATAGCACGTTGCTGTAAGCAAGCAGATTCTCATTCAAAGTTGCAAGTTACTATGTAGGAACAAGTTTGTATAGGTATTTCAAAGATGCCCAGAACTGAGCTAAACTTGGTATGTGTCCAACTCCTAGAAATAACTTCATGCCCCATCTCCCTTACTTCCAGCTAGTAAGGATCACATAATTCCTAACAAAGTTTTGACACAGATTCCCAATTCGGGCATTCAGAACATATAGCACGTTGCTGTAAGCAAGCAGATTCTCATTCAAAGTTGCAAGTTACTATGCAGGAACAAGTTTGTATAGGTATTTCAAAGATGCCCAGAACTGAGCTAAACTTGGTATGTGTCCAACTCCTAGAAATAACTTCATGCCCCATCTCCCTTACTTCCAGCTAGTAAGGATCACATAATTCCTAACAAAGTTTTGACACAGATTGCCAATTCGGGCATTCAGAACATATAGCACGTTGCTGTAAGCAAGCACATTCTCATTCAAAGATGCAAGTTACTATGTAGGAACAAGTTTGTATAGGTATTTCAAAGATGCCCAGAACTGAGCTAAACTTGGTATATGTCCAACTCCTAGAAATAACTTCATGCCCCATCTCCCTTACTTCCAGCTTGTAAGGATCACATAATTCCTAACAAAGTTTTGACACAGATTCCCAATTCGGGCATTCAGAACATATAGCACGTTGCTGTAAGCAAGCAGATTCTCATTCAAAGATGCAAGTTACTATGCAGGAACAAGTTTGTATAGGTATTTCAAAGATGCCCAGAACTGAGCTAAACTTGGTATGTGTCCAACTCCTAGAAATAACTTCATGCCCCATCTCCCTTACTTCCAGCTAGTAAGGATCACATAATTCCTAACAAAGTTTTGACACAGATTCCCAATTCGGGCATTCAGAACATATAGCACGTTGCTGTAAGCAAGCACATTCTCATTCAAAGTTGCAAGTTACTATGTAGGAACAAGTTTGTATAGGTATTTCAAAGATGCCCAGAACTGAGCTAAACTTGGTATGTGTCCAACTCCTAGAAATAACTTCATGCCCCATCTCCCTTACTTCCAGCTAGTAAGGATCACATAATTCCTAACAAAGTTTTGACACAGATTCCCAATTCGGGCATTCAGAACATATAGCACGTTGCTGTAAGCAAGCACATTCTCATTCAAAGATGCAAGTTACTATGTAGGAACAAGTTTGTATAGGTATTTCAAAGATGCCCAGAACTGAGCTAAACTTGGTATGTGTCCAACTCCTAGAAATAACTTCATGCCCCATCTCCCTTACTTCAAGCTAGTAAGGATCACATAATTCCTAACAAAGTTTTGACACAGATTCCCAATTCGGGCATTCAGAACATATAGCACGTTGCTGTAAGCAAGCAGATTCTCATTCAAAGATGCAAGTTACTATGTAGGAACAAGTTTGTATAGGTATTTCAAAGATGCCCAGAACTGAGCTAAACTTGGTATGTGTCCAACTCCTAGAAATAACTTCATGCCCCATCTCCCTTACTTCCAGCTAGTAAGGATCACATAATTCCTAACAAAGTTTTGACACAGATTCCCGATTCGGGCATTCAGAACATATAGCACGTTGCTGTAAGCAAGCACATTCTCATTCAAAGTTGCAAGTTACTATGTAGGAACAAGTTTGTATAGGTATTTCAAAGATGCCCAGAACTGAGCTAAACTTGGTATGTGTCCAACTCCTAGAAATAACTTCATGCCCCATCTCCCTTACTTCCAGCTAGTAAGGATCACATAATTCCTAACAAAGTTTTGACACAGATTCCCAATTCGGGCAGTCAGAACATATAGCACGTTGCTGTAAGCAAGCACATTTTCATTCAAAGTTGCAAGTTACTATGTAGGAACAAGTTTGTATAGGTATTTCAAAGATGCCCAGAACTGAGCTAAACTTGGTATGTGTCCAACTCCTAGAAATAACTTCATGCCCCATCTGCCTTACTTCCAGCTAGTAAGGATCACATAATTCCTAACAAAGTTTTGACACAGATTCCCAGTTCGGGCATTCAGAACATATAGCACGTTGCTGTAAGCAAGCAGATTCTCATTCAAAGATGCAAGTTACTATGTAGGAACAAGTTTGTATAGGTATTTCAAAGATGCCCAGAACTGAGCTAAACTTGGTATGTGTCCAACTCCTAGAAATAACTTCATGCCCCATCTCCCTTACTTCCAGCTAGTAAGAATCACATAATTCCTAACAAAGTTTTGACACAGATTGCCAATTCGGGCATTCAGAACATATAGCACGTTGCTGTAAGCAAGCACATTCTCATTCAAAGATGCAAGTTACTAGGTAGGAACAAGTTTGTATAGGTATTTCAAAGATGCCCAGAACTGAGCGAAACTTGGTATGTCTCCAACTCCAAGAAATAACTTCATGCCCCATCTCCCTTACTTCCAGCTAGTAAGGATCACATAATTCCTAACAAAGTTTTGACACAGATTCCCAATTCGGGCATTCAGAACATATAGCACGTTGCTGTAAGCAAGCAGATTCTCATTCAAAGATGCAAGTTACTATGTAGGAACAAGTTTGTATAGGTATTTCAAAGATGCCCAGAACTGAGCTAAACTTGGTATGTGTCCAACTCCTAGAAATAACTTCATGCCCCATCTCCCTTACTTCCAGCTAGTAAGGATCACATAATTCCTAACAAAGTTTTGACACAGATTCCCAATTCGGGCATTCAGAACATATAGCACGTTGCTGTAAGCAAGCACATTCTCATTCAAAGATGCAAGTTACTATGTAGGAACAAGTTTGTATAGGTATTTCAAAGATGCCCAGAACTGAGCTAAACTTGGTATGTGTCCAACTCCTAGAAATAACTTCATGCCCCATCTCCCTTACTTCCAGCTAGTAAGGATCACATAATTCCTAACAAAGTTTTGACACAGATTCCCAATTCGGGCATTCAGAACATATAGCACGTTGCTGTAAGCAAGCACATTCTCATTCAAAGATGCAAGTTACTATGTAGGAACAAGTTTGTATAGGTATTTCAAAGATGCCCAGAACTGAGCTAAACTTGGTATGTGTCCAACTCCTAGAAATAACTTCATGCCCCATCTCCCTTACTTCCAGCTAGTAAGGATCACATAATTCCTAACAAAGTTTTGACACAGATTCCCAATTCGGGCATTCAGAACATATAGCACGTTGCTGTAAGCAAGCAGATTCTCATTCAAAGATGGAAGTTACTATGTAGGAACAAGTTTGTATAGGTATTTCAAAGATGCCCAGAACTGAGCTAAACTTGGTATGTGTCCAACTCCTAGAAATAACTTCATGCCCCATCTCCCTTACTTCCAGCTAGTAAGGATCACATAATTCCTAACAAAGTTTTGACACAGATTCCCAATTCGGGCATTCAGAACATATAGCACGTTGCTGTAAGCAAGCACATTCTCATTCAAAGTTGCAAGTTACTATGTAGGAACAAGTTTGTATAGGTATTTCAAAGATGCCCAGAACTGAGCTAAACTTGGTATGTGTCCAACTCCTAGAAATAACTTCATGCCCCATCTCCCTTACTTCCAGCTAGTAAGGATCACATAATTCCTAACAAAGTTTTGACACAGATTGCCAATTCGGGCATTCAGAACATATAGCACGTTGCTGTAAGCAAGCAGATTCTCATTCAAAGTTGCAAGTTACTATGTAGGAACAAGTTTGTATAGGTATTTCAAAGATGCCCAGAACTGAGCTAAACTTGGTATGTGTCCAACTCCTAGAAATAACTTCATGCCCCATCTCCCTTACTTCCAGCTAGTAAGGATCACATAATTCCTAACAAAGTTTTGACACAGATTCCCAATTCGGGCATTCAGAACATATAGCACGTTGCTGTAAGCAAGCAGATTCTCATTCAAAGTTGCAAGTTACTATGCAGGAACAAGTTTGTATAGGTATTTCAAAGATGCCCAGAACTGAGCTAAACTTGGTATGTGTCCAACTCCTAGAAATAACTTCATGCCCCATCTCCCTTACTTCCAGCTAGTAAGGATCACATAATTCCTAACAAAGTTTTGACACAGATTGCCAATTCGGGCATTCAGAACATATAGCACGTTGCTGTAAGCAAGCACATTCTCATTCAAAGATGCAAGTTACTATGTAGGAACAAGTTTGTATAGGTATTTCAAAGATGCCCAGAACTGAGCTAAACTTGGTATATGTCCAACTCCTAGAAATAACTTCATGCCCCATCTCCCTTACTTCCAGCTTGTAAGGATCACATAATTCCTAACAAAGTTTTGACACAGATTCCCAATTCGGGCATTCAGAACATATAGCACGTTGCTGTAAGCAAGCACATTCTCATTCAAAGATGCAAGTTACTAGGTAGGAACAAGTTTGTATAGGTATTTCAAAGATGCCCAGAACTGAGCGAAACTTGGTATGTCTCCAACTCCAAGAAATAACTTCATGCCCCATCTCCCTTACTTCCAGCTAGTAAGGATCACATAATTCCTAACAAAGTTTTGACACAGATTCCCAATTCGGGCATTCAGAACATATAGCACGTTGCTGTAAGCAAGCAGATTCTCATTCAAAGATGCAAGTTACTATGTAGGAACAAGTTTGTATAGGTATTTCAAAGATGCCCAGAACTGAGCTAAACTTGGTATGTGTCCAACTCCTAGAAATAACTTCATGCCCCATCTCCCTTACTTCCAGCTAGTAAGGATCACATAATTCCTAACAAAGTTTTGACACAGATTCCCAATTCGGGCATTCAGAACATATAGCACGTTGCTGTAAGCAAGCACATTCTCATTCAAAGATGCAAGTTACTATGTAGGAACAAGTTTGTATAGGTATTTCAAAGATGCCCAGAACTGAGCTAAACTTGGTATGTGTCCAACTCCTAGAAATAACTTCATGCCCCATCTCCCTTACTTCCAGCTAGTAAGGATCACATAATTCCTAACAAAGTTTTGACACAGATTCCCAATTCGGGCATTCAGAACATATAGCACGTTGCTGTAAGCAAGCACATTCTCATTCAAAGATGCAAGTTACTATGTAGGAACAAGTTTGTATAGGTATTTCAAAGATGCCCAGAACTGAGCTAAACTTGGTATGTGTCCAACTCCTAGAAATAACTTCATGCCCCATCTCCCTTACTTCCAGCTAGTAAGGATCACATAATTCCTAACAAAGTTTTGACACAGATTCCCAATTCGGGCATTCAGAACATATAGCACGTTGCTGTAAGCAAGCAGATTCTCATTCAAAGATGGAAGTTACTATGTAGGAACAAGTTTGTATAGGTATTTCAAAGATGCCCAGAACTGAGCTAAACTTGGTATGTGTCCAACTCCTAGAAATAACTTCATGCCCCATCTCCCTTACTTCCAGCTAGTAAGGATCACATAATTCCTAACAAAGTTTTGACACAGATTCCCAATTCGGGCATTCAGAACATATAGCACGTTGCTGTAAGCAAGCACATTCTCATTCAAAGTTGCAAGTTACTATGTAGGAACAAGTTTGTATAGGTATTTCAAAGATGCCCAGAACTGAGCTAAACTTGGTATGTGTCCAACTCCTAGAAATAACTTCATGCCCCATCTCCCTTACTTCCAGCTAGTAAGGATCACATAATTCCTAACAAAGTTTTGACACAGATTCCCAATTCGGGCATTCAGAACATATAGCACGTTGCTGTAAGCAAGCAGATTCTCATTCAAAGTTGCAAGTTACTATGTAGGAACAAGTTTGTATAGGTATTTCAAAGATGCCCAGAACTGAGCTAAACTTGGTATGTGTCCAACTCCTAGAAATAACTTCATGCCCCATCTCCCTTACTTCCAGCTAGTAAGGATCACATAATTCCTAACAAAGTTTTGACACAGATTCCCAATTCGGGCATTCAGAACATATAGCACGTTGCTGTAAGCAAGCAGATTCTCATTCAAAGTTGCAAGTTACTATGCAGGAACAAGTTTGTATAGGTATTTCAAAGATGCCCAGAACTGAGCTAAACTTGGTATGTGTCCAACTCCTAGAAATAACTTCATGCCCCATCTCCCTTACTTCCAGCTAGTAAGGATCACATAATTCCTAACAAAGTTTTGACACAGATTGCCAATTCGGGCATTCAGAACATATAGCACGTTGCTGTAAGCAAGCACATTCTCATTCAAAGATGCAAGTTACTATGTAGGAACAAGTTTGTATAGGTATTTCAAAGATGCCCAGAACTGAGCTAAACTTGGTATATGTCCAACTCCTAGAAATAACTTCATGCCCCATCTCCCTTACTTCCAGCTTGTAAGGATCACATAATTCCTAACAAAGTTTTGACACAGATTCCCAATTCGGGCATTCAGAACATATAGCACGTTGCTGTAAGCAAGCAGATTCTCATTCAAAGATGCAAGTTACTATGCAGGAACAAGTTTGTATAGGGATTTCAAAGATGCCCAGAACTGAGCTAAACTTGGTATGTGTCCAACTCCTAGAAATAACTTCATGCCCCATCTCCCTTACTTCCAGCTAGTAAGGATCACATAATTCCTAACAAAGTTTTGACACAGATTCCCAATTCGGGCATTCAGAACATATAGCACGTTGCTGTAAGCAAGCACATTCTCATTCAAAGTTGCAAGTTACTATGTAGGAACAAGTTTGTATAGGTATTTCAAAGATGCCCAGAACTGAGCTAAACTTGGTATGTGTCCAACTCCTAGAAATAACTTCATGCCCCATCTCCCTTACTTCCAGCTAGTAAGGATCACATAATTCCTAACAAAGTTTTGACACAGATTCCCAATTCGGGCATTCAGAACATATAGCACGTTGCTGTAAGCAAGCAGATTCTCATTCAAAGATGCAAGTTACTAAGTAGGAACAAGTTTGTATAGGTATTTCAAAGATGCCCAGAACTGAGCTAAACTTGGTATGTGTCCAACTCCTAGAAATAACTTCATGCCCCATCTCCCTTACTTCCAGCTAGTAAGGATCACATAATTCCTAACAAAGTTTTGACACAGATTCCCAATTCGGGCATTCAGAACATATAGCACGTTGCTGTAAGCAAGCACATTCTCATTCAAAGATGCAAGTTACTATGTAGGAACAAGTTTGTATAGGTATTTCAAAGATGCCCAGAACTGAGCTAAACTTGGTATGTGTCCAACTCCTAGAAATAACTTCATGCCCCATCTCCCTTACTTCCAGCTAGTAAGGATCACATAATTCCTAACAAAGTTTTGACACAGATTCCCAATTCGGGCATTCAGAACATATAGCACGTTGCTGTAAGCAAGCAGATTCTCATTCAAAGATGCAAGTTACTATGTAGGAACAAGTTTGTATAGGTATTTCAAAGATGCCCAGAACTGAGCTAAACTTGGTATGTGTCCAACTCCTAGAAATAACTTCATGCCCCAGCTCCCTTACTTCCAGCTAGTAAGGATCACATAATTCCTAACAAAGTTTTGACACAGATTCCCAATTCGGGCATTCAGAACATATAGCACGTTGCTGTAAGCAAGCACATTCTCATTCAAAGTTGCAAGTTACTATGTAGGAACAAGTTTGTATAGGTATTTCAAAGATGCCCAGAACTGAGCTAAACTTGGTATGTGTCCAACTCCTAGAAATAACTTCATGCCCCATCTCCCTTACTTCCAGCTAGTAAGGATCACATAATTCCTAACAAAGTTTTGACACAGATTCCCAATTCGGGCAGTCAGAACATATAGCACGTTGCTGTAAGCAAGCACATTTTCATTCAAAGTTGCAAGTTACTATGTAGGAACAAGTTTGTATAGGTATTTCAAAGATGCCCAGAACTGAGCTAAACTTGGTATGTGTCCAACTCCTAGAAATAACTTCATGCCCCATCTGCCTTACTTCCAGCTAGTAAGGATCACATAATTCCTAACAAAGTTTTGACACAGATTCCCAATTCGGGCATTCAGAACATATAGCACGTTGCTGTAAGCAAGCAGATTCTCATTCAAAGATGCAAGTTACTATGTAGGAACAAGTTTGTATAGGTATTTCAAAGATGCCCAGAACTGAGCTAAACTTGGTATGTGTCCAACTCCTAGAAATAACTTCATGCCCCATCTCCCTTACTTCCAGCTAGTAAGAATCACATAATTCCTAACAAAGTTTTGACACAGATTGCCAATTCGGGCATTCAGAACATATAGCACGTTGCTGTAAGCAAGCACATTCTCATTGAAAGATGCAAGTTACTAGGTAGGAACAAGTTTGTATAGGTATTTCAAAGATGCCCAGAACTGAGCGAAACTTGGTATGTCTCCAACTCCAAGAAATAACTTCATGCCCCATCTCCCTTACTTCCAGCTAGTAAGGATCACATAATTCCTAACAAAGTTTTGACACAGATTCCCAATTCGGGCATTCAGAACATATAGCACGTTGCTGTAAGCAAGCAGATTCTCATTCAAAGATGCAAGTTACTATGTAGGAACAAGTTTGTATAGGTATTTCAAAGATGCCCAGAACTGAGCTAAACTTGGTATGTGTCCAACTCCTAGAAATAACTTCATGCCCCATCTCCCTTACTTCCAGCTAGTAAGGATCACATAATTCCTAACAAAGTTTTGACACAGATTCCCAATTCGGGCATTCAGAACATATAGCACGTTGCTGTAAGCAAGCAGATTCTCATTCAAAGTTGCAAGTTACTATGTAGGAACAAGTTTGTATAGGTATTTCAAAGATGCCCAGAACTGAGCTAAACTTGGTATGTGTCCAACTCCTAGAAATAACTTCATGCCCCATCTCCCTTACTTCCAGCTAGTAAGGATCACATAATTCCTAACAAAGTTTTGACACAGATTCCCAATTCGGGCATTCAGAACATATAGCACGTTGCTGTAAGCAAGCAGATTCTCATTCAAAGATGCAAGTTACTATGTAGGAACAAGTTTGTATAGGTATTTCAAAGATGCCCAGAACTGAGCTAAACTTGGTATGTCTCCAACTCCTAGAAATAACTTCATGCCCCATCTCCCTTACTTCCAGCTAGTAAGGATCACATAATTCCTAACAAAGTTTTGACACAGATTCCCAATTCGGGCATTCAGAACATATAGCACGTTGCTGTAAGCAAGCAGATTCTCATTCAAAGTTGCAAGTTACTATGTAGGAACAAGTTTGTATAGGTATTTCAAAGATGCCCAGAACTGAGCTAAACTTGGTATGTGTCCAACTCCTAGAAATAACTTCATGCCCCATCTCCCTTACTTCCAGCTAGTAAGGATCACATAATTCCTAACAAAGTTTTGACACAGATTCCCAATTCGGGCATTCAGAACATATAGCACGTTGCTGTAAGCAAGCAGATTCTCATTCAAAGATGCAAGTTACTATGTAGGAACAAGTTTGTATAGGTATTTCAAAGATGCCCAGAACTGAGCTAAACTTGGTATGTGTCCAACTCCTAGAAATAACTTCATGCCCCATCTCCCTTACTTCCAGCTAGTAAGGATCACATAATTCCTAACAAAGTTTTGACACAGATTGCCAATTCGGGCATTCAGAACATAGAGCACGTTGCTGTAAGCAAGCACATTCTCATTCAAAGATGCAAGTTACTATGTAGGAACAAGTTTGTATAGGTATTTCAAAGATGCCCAGAACTGAGCTAAACTTGGTATATGTCCAACTCCTAGAAATAACTTCATGCCCCATCTCCCTTACTTCCAGCTTGTAAGGATCACATAATTCCTAACAAAGTTTTGACACAGATTCCCAATTCGGGCATTCAGAACATATAGCACGTTGCTGTAAGCAAGCAGATTCTCATTCAAAGATGCAAGTTACTATGCAGGAACAAGTTTGTATAGGTATTTCAAAGATGCCCAGAACTGAGCTAAACTTGGTATGTGTCCAACTCCTAGAAATAACTTCATGCCCCATCTCCCTTACTTCCAGCTAGTAAGGATCACATAATTCCTAACAAAGTTTTGACACAGATTCCCAATTCGGGCATTCAGAACATATAGCACGTTGCTGTAAGCAAGCAGATTCTCATTCAAAGTTGCAAGTTACTATGTAGGAACAAGTTTGTATAGGTATTTCAAAGATGCCCAGAACTGAGCTAAACTTGGTATGTGTCCAACTCCTAGAAATAACTTCATGCCCCATCTCCCTTACTTCCAGCTAGTAAGGATCACATAATTCCTAACAAAGTTTTGACACAGATTCCCAATTCGGGCATTCAGAACATATAGCACGTTGCTGTAAGCAAGCAGATTCTCATTCAAAGATGCAAGTTACTATGTAGGAACAAGTTTGTATAGGTATTTCAAAGATGCCCAGAACTGAGCTAAACTTGGTATGTGTCCAACTCCTAGAAATAACTTCATGCCCCATCTCCCTTACTTCCAGCTAGTAAGGATCACATAATTCCTAACAAAGTTTTGACACAGATTCCCAATTCGGGCATTCAGAACATATAGCACGTTGCTGTAAGCAAGCAGATTCTCATTCAAAGATGGAAGTTACTATGTAGGAACAAGTTTGTATAGGTATTTCAAAGATGCCCAGAACTGAGCTAAACTTGGTATGTGTCCAACTCCTAGAAATAACTTCATGCCCCATCTCCCTTACTTCCAGCTAGTAAGGATCACATAATTCCTAACAAAGTTTTGACACAGATTCCCAATTCGGGCATTCAGAACATATAGCACGTTGCTGTAAGCAAGCACATTCTCATTCAAAGTTGCAAGTTACTATGTAGGAACAAGTTTGTATAGGTATTTCAAAGATGCCCAGAACTGAGCTAAACTTGGTATGTGTCCAACTCCTAGAAATAACTTCATGCCCCATCTCCCTTACTTCCAGCTAGTAAGGATCACATAATTCCTAACAAAGTTTTGACACAGATTGCCAATTCGGGCATTCAGAACATATAGCACGTTGCTGTAAGCAAGCAGATTCTCATTCAAAGTTGCAAGTTACTATGTAGGAACAAGTTTGTATAGGTATTTCAAAGATGCCCAGAACTGAGCTAAACTTGGTATGTGTCCAACTCCTAGAAATAACATCATGCCCCATCTCCCTTACTTCCAGCTAGTAAGGATCACATAATTCCTAACAAAGTTTTGACACAGATTCCCAATTCGGGCATTCAGAACATATAGCACGTTGCTGTAAGCAAGCAGATTCTCATTCAAAGTTGCAAGTTACTATGTAGGAACAAGTTTGTATAGGTATTTCAAAGATGCCCAGAACTGAGCTAAACTTGGTATGTGTCCAACTCCTAGAAATAACTTCATGCCCCATCTCCCTTACTTCCAGCTAGTAAGGATCACATAATTCCTAACAAAGTTTTGACACAGATTGCCAATTCGGGCATTCAGAACATATAGCACGTTGCTGTAAGCAAGCAGATTCTCATTCAAAGATGCAAGTTACTATGTAGGAACAAGTTTGTATAGGTATTTCAAAGATGCCCAAAACTGAGCTAAACTTGGTATGTGTCCAACTCCTAGAAATAACTTCATGCCCCATCTCCCTTACTTCCAGCTAATAAGGATCACATAATTCCTAACAAAGTTTTGACACAGATTCCCAATTCGGGCATTCAGAACATATAGCACGTTGCTGTAAGCAAGCACATTTTCATTCAAAGTTGCAAGTTACTATGTAGGAACAAGTTTGTATAGGTATTTCAAAGATGCCCAGAACTGAGCTAAACTTGGTATGTGTCCAACTCCTAGAAATAACTTCATGCCCCATCTGCCTTACTTCCAGCTAGTAAGGATCACATAATTCCTAACAAAGTTTTGACACAGATTCCCAATTCGGGCATTCAGAAGATATAGCACGTGGCTGTAAGCAAGCAGATTCTCATTCAAAGATGCAAGTTACCATGTAGGAACAAGTTTGTATAGGTATTTCAAAGATGCCCAGAACTGAGCTAAACTTGGTATGTGTCCAACTCCTAGAAATAACTTCATGCCCCATCTCCCTTACTTCCAGCTAGTAAGTATCACATAATTCCTAACAAAGTTTTGACACAGATTCCCAATTCGGGCATTCAGAACATATAGCACGTTGCTGTAAGCAAGCACATTCTCATTCAAAGTTGCAAGTTACTATGTAGGAACAAGTTTGTATAGGTATTTCAAAGATGCCCAGAACTGAGCTAAACTTGGTATGTGTCCAACTCCTAGAAATAACTTCATGCCCCATCTGCCTTACTTCCAGCTAGTAAGGATGACATAATTCCTAACAAAGTTTTGACACAGATTCCCAATTCGGGCATTCAGAACATATAGCACGTTGTTGTAAGCAAGCACATTTTCATTCAAAGTTGCAAGTTACTATGTAGGAACAAGTTTGTATAGGTATTTCAAAGATGCCCAGAACTGAGCTAAACTTGGTATGTGTCCAACTCCTAGAAATAACTTCATGCCCCATCTGCCTTACTTCCAGCTAGTAAGGATCACATAATTCCTAACAAAGTTTTGACACAGATTGCCAATTCGGGCATTCAGAACATATAGCACGTTGCTGTAAGCAAGCAGATTCTCATTCAAAGATGCAAGTTACTAGGTAGGAACAAGTTTGTTAGGTATTTCAAAGATGCCCAGAACTGAACTAAACTTGGTATGTGTACAACTCCTAGAAATAACTTCATGCCCCATCTCCCTTACTTCCAGCTAGTAAGGATCACATAATTCCTAACAAAGTTTTGACACAGATTGCCAATTCGGGCATTCAGAACATATAGCACGTTGCTGTAAGCAAGCAGATTCTCATTCAAAGATGCAAGTTACTATGTAGGAACAAGTTTGTATAGGTATTTCAAAGATGCCCAGAACTGAGCGAAACTTGGTATGTGTCCAACTCCTAGAAATAACTTCATGCCCCATCTCCTACTTCCAGCTAGTAAGGATCACATAATTCCTAACAAAGTTTTGACACAGATTCCCAATTCGGGCATTCAGAACATATAGCACGTTGCTGTAAGCAAGCACATTCTCATTCAAAGTTGCAAGTTACTATGTTGGAACAAGTTTGTATAGGTATTTCAAAGATGCCCAGAACTGAGCTAAACTTGGTATGTGTCCAACTCCTAGAAATAACTTCATGCCCCATCTCCCTTACTTCCAGCTAGTAAGGATCACATAATTCCTAACAAAGATTTGACACAGATTCCCAATTCGGGCATTCAGAAGATATAGCACGTTGCTGTAGGCAAGCAGATTCTCATTCAAAGATGGAAGTTACTATGTAGGAACAAGTTTGTATAGGTATTTCAAAGATGCCCAGAACTGAGCTAAACTTGGTATGTGTCCAACTCCTAGAAATAACGTCATGCCCCATCTCCCTTACTTCCAGCTAGTAAGGATCACATAATTCCTAACAAAGTTTTGACACAGATTCCCAATTCGGGCATTCAGAACATATAGCACGTTGCTGTAAGCAAGCAGATTCTCATTCAAAGATGGAAGTTACTATGTAGGAACAAGTTTGTATAGGTATTTCAAAGATGCCCAGAACTGAGCTAAACTTGGTATGTGTCCAACTCCTAGAAATAACTTCATGCCCCATCTCCCTTACTTCCAGCTAGTAAGGATCACATAATTCCTAACAAAGTTTTGACACAGATTCCCAATTCGGGCATTCAGAACATATAGCACGTTGCTGTAAGCAAGCACATTCTCATTCAAAGTTGCAAGTTACTATGTAGGAACAAGTTTGTATAGGTATTTCAAAGATGCCCAGAACTGAGCTAAACTTGGTATGTGTCCAACTCCTAGAAATAACTTCATGCCCCATCTCCCTTACTTCCAGCTAGTAAGGATCACATAATTCCTAACAAAGTTTTGACACAGATTGCCAATTCGGGCATTCAGAACATATAGCACGTTGCTGTAAGCAAGCACATTCTCATTCAAAGTTGCAAGTTACTATGTAGGAACAAGTTTGTATAGGTATTTCAAAGATGCCCAGAACTGAGCTAAACTTGGTATGTGTCCAACTCCTAGAAATAACTTCATGCCCCATCTCCCTTACTTCCAGCTAGTAAGGATCACATAATTCCTAACAAAGTTTTGACACAGATTCCCAATTCGGGCATTCAGAACATATAGCACGTTGCTGTAAGCAAGCAGATTCTCATTCAAAGATGCAAGTTACTATGTAGGAACAAGTTTGTATAGGTATTTCAAAGATGCCCAGAACTGAGCTAAACTTGGTATGTGTCCAACTCCTAGAAATAACTTCATGCCCCATCTCCCTTACTTCCAGCTAGTAAGGATCACATAATTCCTAACAAAGTTTTGACACAGATTCCCAATTCGGGCATTCAGAACATATAGCACGTTGCTCTAAGCAAGCAGATTCTCATTCAAAGTTGCAAGTTACTATGTAGGAACAAGTTTGTTTAGGTATTTCAAAGATGCCCAGAACTGAGCTAAACTTGGTATGTGTCCAACTCCTAGAAATAACTTCATGCCCCATCTCCCTTACTTCCAGCTAGTAAGGATCACATAATTCCTAACAAAGTTTTGACACAGATTCCCAATTCGGGCATTCAGAACATATAGCACGTTGCAGTAAGCAAGCACATTCTCATTCAAAGTTGCAAGTTGCTATGTAGGAACAAGTTTGTATAGGTATTTCAAAGATGCCCAGAACTGAGCTAAACTTGGTATGTGTCCAACTCCTAGAAATAACTTCATGCCCCATCTCCCTTACTTCCAGCTAGTAAGGATCACATAATTCCTAACAAAGTTTTGACACAGATTGCCAATTCGGGCATTCAGAACATATAGCACGTTGCTGTAAGCAAGCAGATTCTCATTCAAAGTTGCAAGTTACCATGTAGGAACAAGTTTGTATAGGTATTTCAAAGATGCCCAGAACTGAGCTAAACTTGGTATGTGTCCAACTCCTAGAAATAACTTCATGCCCCATCTCCCTTACTTCCAGCTAGTAAGGATCACATAATTCCTAACAAAGTTTTGACACAGATTCCCAATTCGGGCATTCAGAACATATAGCACGTTGCTGTAAGCAAGCAGATTCTCATTCAAAGTTGCAAGTTACTATGTAGGAACAAGTTTGTATAGGTATTTCAAAGATGCCCAGAACTGAGCTAAACTTGGTATGTGTCCAACTCCTAGAAATAACATCATGCCCCATCTGCCTTACTTCCAGCTAGTAAGGATGACATAATTCCTAACAAAGTTTTGACACAGATTGCCAATTCGGGCATTCAGAACATATAGCACGTTGCTGTAAGCAAGCAGATTCTCATTCAAAGATGCAAGTTACTATGTAGGAACAAGTTTGTATAGGTATTTCAAAGATGCCCAGAACTGAGCTAAACTTGGTATGTGTCCAACTCCTAGAAATAACTTCATGCCCCATCTGCCTTACTTCCAGCTAGTAAGGATCACATAATTCCTAACAAAGTTTTGACACAGATTCCCAATTCGGGCATTCAGAACATATAGCACGTTGCTGTAAGCAAGCAGATTCTCATTCAAAGATGCAAGTTACTATGTAGGAACAAGTTTGTATAGGTATTTCAAAGATGCCCAGAACTGAGCTAAACTTGGTATGTGTCCAACTCCTAGAAATAACTTCATGCCCCATCTCCCTTACTTCCAGCTAGTAAGGATCACATAATTCCTAACAAAGTTTTGACACAGATTCCCAATTCGGGCATTCAGAACATATAGCACGTTGCTGTAAGCAAGCACATTCTCATTCAAAGTTGCAAGTTACTATGTAGGAACAAGTTTGTATAGGTATTTCAAAGATGCCCAGAACTGAGCTAAACTTGGTATGTGTCCAACTCCTAGAAATAACTTCATGCCCCATCTCCCTTACTTCCAGCTAGTAAGGATCACATAATTCCTAACAAAGTTTTGACACAGATTCCCAATTCGGGCATTCAGAACATATAGCACGTTGCTGTAAGCAAGCACATTCTCATTCAAAGATGCAAGTTACTATGTAGGAACAAGTTTGTATAGGTATTTCAAAGATGCCCAGAACTGAGCTAAACTTGGTATGTGTCCAACTCCTAGAAATAACTTCATGCCCCATCTCCCTTACTTCCAGCTAGTAAGGATCACATAATTCCTAACAAAGTTTTGACACAGATTCCCAATTCGGGCATTCAGAACATATAGCACGTTGCTGTAAGCAAGCACATTCTCATTCAAAGTTGCAAGTTACTATGTAGGAACAAGTTTGTATAGGTATTTCAAAGATGCCCAGAACTGAGCTAAACTTGGTATGTGTCCAACTCCTAGAAATAACTTCATGCCCCATCTCCCTTACTTCCAGCTAGTAAGGATCACATAATTCCTAACAAAGTTTTGACACAGATTCCCAATTCGGGCATTCAGAACATATAGCACGTTGCTGTAAGCAAGCACATTCTCATTCAAAGTTGCAAGTTAATATGTAGGAACAAGTTTGTATAGGTATTTCAAAGATGCCCAGAACTGAGCTAAACTTGGTATGTGTCCAACTCCTAGAAATAACTTCATGCCCCATCTCCCTTACTTCCAGCTAGTAAGGATCACATAATTCCTAACAAAGTTTTGACACAGATTGCCAATTCGGGCATTCAGAACATATAGCACGTTGCTGTAAGCAAGCAGATTCTCATTCAAAGTTGCAAGTTACTATGTAGGAACAAGTTTGTATAGGTATTTCAAAGATGCCCAGAACTGAGCTAAACTTGGTATGTGTCCAACTCCTAGAAATAACTTCATGCCCCATCTCCCTTACTTCCAGCTAGTAAGGATCACATAATTCCTAACAAAGTTTTGACACAGATTCCCAATTCGGGCATTCAGAACATATAGCACGTTGCTGTAAGCAAGCAGATTCTCATTCAAAGTTGCAAGTTACTATGTAGGAACAAGTTTGTATAGGTATTTCAAAGATGCCCAGAACTGAGCTAAACTTGGTATGTGTCCAACTCCTAGAAATAACTTCATGCCCCATCTCCCTTACTTCCAGCTAGTAAGGATCACATAATTCCTAACAAAGTTTTGACACAGATTGCCAATTCGGGCATTCAGAACATATTGCACGTTGCTGTAAGCAAGCACATTCTCATTCAAAGATGCAAGTTACTATGTAGGAACATGTTTGTATAGGTATTTCAAAGATGCCCAGAACTGAGCTAAACTTGGTATATGTCCAACTCCTAGAAATAACTTCATGCCCCATCTCCCTTACTTCCAGCTTGTAAGGATCACATAATTCCTAACAAAGTTTTGACACAGATTCCCAATTCGGGCATTCAGAACATATAGCACGTTGCTGTAAGCAAGCAGATTCTCATTCAAAGATGCAAGTTCCTATGCAGGAACAAGTTTGTATAGGTATTTCAAAGATGCCCAGAACTGAGCTAAACTTGGTATGTGTCCAACTCCTAGAAATAACTTCATGCCCCATCTCCCTTACTTCCAGCTAGTAAGGATCACATAATTCCTAACAAAGTTTTGACACAGATTCCCAATTCGGGCATTCAGAACATATAGCACGTTGCTGTAAGCAAGCACATTCTCATTCAAAGTTGCAAGTTACTATGTAGGAACAAGTTTGTATAGGTATTTCAAAGATGCCCAGAACTGAGCTAAACTTGGTATGTGTCCAACTCCTAGAAATAACTTCATGCCCCATCTCCCTTACTTCCAGCTAGTAAGGATCACATAATTCCTAACAAAGTTTTGACACAGATTCCCAATTCGGGCATTCAGAATATATAGCACGTTGCTGTAAGCAAGCAGATTCTCATTCAAAGATGCAAGTTACTAAGTAGGAACAAGTTTGTATAGGTATTTCAAAGATGCCCAGAACTGAGCTAAACTTGGTATGTGTCCAACTCCTAGAAATAACTTCATGCCCCATCTCCCTTACTTCCAGCTAGTAAGGATCACATAATTCCTAACAAAGTTTTGACACAGATTCCCAATTCGGGCATTCAGAACATATAGCACGTTGCTGTAAGCAAGCACATTCTCATTCAAAGATGCAAGTTACTATGTAGGAACAAGTTTGTATAGGTATTTCAAAGATGCCCAGAACTGAGCTAAACTTGGTATGTGTCCAACTCCTAGAAATAACTTCATGCCCCATCTCCCTTACTTCCAGCTAGTAAGGATCACATAATTCCTAACAAAGTTTTGACACAGATTCCCAATTCGGGCATTCAGAACATATAGCACGTTGCTGTAAGCAAGCAGATTCTCATTCAAAGATGCAAGTTACTATGTAGGAACAAGTTTGTATAGGTATTTCAAAGATGCCCAGAACTGAGCTAAACTTGGTATGTGTCCAACTCCTAGAAATAACTTCATGCCCCATCTCCCTTACTTCCAGCTAGTAAGGATCACATAATTCCTAACAAAGTTTTGACACAGATTCCCAATTCGGGCATTCAGAACATATAGCACGTTGCTGTAAGCAAGCACATTCTCATTCAAAGTTGCAAGTTACTATGTAGGAACAAGTTTGTATAGGTATTTCAAAGATGCCCAGAACTGAGCTAAACTTGGTATGTGTCCAACTCCTAGAAATAACTTCATGCCCCATCTCCCTTACTTCCAGCTAGTAAGGATCACATAATTCCTAACAAAGTTTTGACACAGATTCCCAATTCGGGCAGTCAGAACATATAGCACGTTGCTGTAAGCAAGCACATTTTCATTCAAAGTTGCAAGTTACTATGTAGGAACAAGTTTGTATAGGTATTTCAAAGATGCCCAGAACTGAGCTAAACTTGGTATGTGTCCAACTCCTAGAAATAACTTCATGCCCCATCTGCCTTACTTCCAGCAAGTAAGGATCACATAATTCCTAACAAAGTTTTGACACAGATTCCCAATTCGGGCATTCAGAACATATAGCACGTTGCTGTAAGCAAGCAGATTCTCATTCAAAGATGCAAGTTACTATGTAGGAACAAGTTTGTATAGGTATTTCAAAGATGCCCAGAACTGAGCTAAACTTGGTATGTGTCCAACTCCTAGAAATAACTTCATGCCCCATCTCCCTTACTTCCAGCTAGTAAGAATCACATAATTCCTAACAAAGTTTTGACACAGATTGCCAATTCGGGCATTCAGAACATATAGCACGTTGCTGTAAGCAAGCACATTCTCATTCAAAGATGCAAGTTACTAGGTAGGAACAAGTTTGTATAGGTATTTCAAAGATGCCCAGAACTGAGCGAAACTTGGTATGTCTCCAACTCCAAGAAATAACTTCATGCCCCATCTCCCTTACTTCCAGCTAGTAAGGATCACATAATTCCTAACAAAGTTTTGACACAGATTCCCAATTCGGGCATTCAGAACATATAGCACGTTGCTGTAAGCAAGCAGATTCTCATTCAAAGATGCAAGTTACTATGTAGGAACAAGTTTGTATAGGTATTTCAAAGATGCCCAGAACTGAGCTAAACTTGGTATGTGTCCAACTCCTAGAAATAACTTCATGCCCCATCTCCCTTACTTCCAGCTAGTAAGGATCACATAATTCCTAACAAAGTTTTGACACAGATTCCCAATTCGGGCATTCAGAACATATAGCACGTTGCTGTAAGCAAGCAGATTCTCATTCAAAGTTGCAAGTTACTATGTAGGAACAAGTTTGTATAGGTATTTCAAAGATGCCCAGAACTGAGCTAAACTTGGTATGTGTCCAACTCCTAGAAATAACTTCATGCCCCATCTCCCTTACTTCCAGCTAGTAAGGATCACATAATTCCTAACAAAGTTTTGACACAGATTCCCAATTCGGGCATTCAGAACATATAGCACGTTGCTGTAAGCAAGCAGATTCTCATTCAAAGATGCAAGTTACTATGTAGGAACAAGTTTGTATAGGTATTTCAAAGATGCCCAGAACTGAGCTAAACTTGGTATGTGTCCAACTCCTAGAAATAACTTCATGCCCCATCTCCCTTACTTCCAGCTAGTAAGGATCACATAATTCCTAACAAAGTTTTGACACAGATTCCCAATTCGGGCATTCAGAACATATAGCACGTTGCTGTAAGCAAGCAGATTCTCATTCAAAGATGGAAGTTACTATGTAGGAACAAGTTTGTATAGGTATTTCAAAGATGCCCAGAACTGAGCTAAACTTGGTATGTGTCCAACTCCTAGAAATAACTTCATGCCCCATCTCCCTTACTTCCAGCTAGTAAGGATCACATAATTCCTAACAAAGTTTTGACACAGATTCCCAATTCGGGCATTCAGAACATATAGCACGTTGCTGTAAGCAAGCACATTCTCATTCAAAGTTGCAAGTTACTATGTAGGAACAAGTTTGTATAGGTATTTCAAAGATGCCCAGAACTGAGCTAAACTTGGTATGTGTCCAACTCCTAGAAATAACTTCATGCCCCATCTCCCTTACTTCCAGCTAATAAGGATCACATAATTCCTAACAAAGTTTTGACACAGATTGCCAATTCGGGCATTCAGAACATATAGCACGTTGCTGTAAGCAAGCAGATTCTCATTCAAAGTTGCAAGTTACTATGTAGGAACAAGTTTGTATAGGTATTTCAAAGATGCCCAGAACTGAGCTAAACTTGGTATGTGTCCAACTCCTAGAAATAACATCATGCCCCATCTCCCTTACTTCCAGCTAGTAAGGATCACATAATTCCTAACAAAGTTTTGACACAGATTCCCAATTCGGGCATTCAGAACATATAGCACGTTGCTGTAAGCAAGCACATTCTCATTCAAAGTTGCAAGTTACTATGTAGGAACAAGTTTGTATAGGTATTTCAAAGATGCCCAGAACTGAGCTAAACTTGGTATGTGTCCAACTCCTAGAAATAACTTCATGCCCCATCTCCCTTACTTCCAGCTAGTAAGGATCACATAATTCCTAACAAAGTTTTGACACAGATTCCCAATTCGGGCATTCAGAACATATAGCACGTTGCTATAAGCAAGCAGATTCTCATTCAAAGATGCAAGTTACTAAGTAGGAACAAGTTTGTATAGGTATTTCAAAGATGCCCAGAACTGAGCTAAACTTGGTATGTGTCCAACTCCTAGAAATAACTTCATGCCCCATCTCCCTTACTTCCAGCTAGTAAGGATCACATAATTCCTAACAAAGTTTTGACACAGATTCCCAATTCGGGCATTCAGAACATATAGCACGTTGCTGTAAGCAAGCAGATTCTCATTCAAAGATGCAAGTTACTAGGTAGGAACAAGTTTGTATAGGTATTTCAAAGATGCCCAGAACTGAGCTAAACTTGGTATGTGTCCAACTCCTAGAAATAACTTCATGCCCCATCTCCCTTACTTCCAGCTAGTAAGGATCACATAATTCCTAACAAAGTTTTGACACAGATTCCCAATTCGGGCATTCAGAACATATAGCACGTTGCTGTAAGCAAGCACATTCTCATTCAAAGTTGCATGTTACTATGTAGGAACAAGTTTGTATAGGTATTTCAAAGATGCCCAGAACTGAGCTAAACTTGGTATGTGTCCAACTCCTAGAAATAACTTCATGCCCCATCTCCCTTACTTCCAGCTAGTAAGGATCACATAATTCCTAACAAAGTTTTGACACAGATTCCCAATTCGGGCAGTCAGAACATATAGCACGTTGCTGTAAGCAAGCACATTTTCATTCAAAGTTGCAAGTTACTATGTAGGAACAAGTTTGTATAGGTATTTCAAAGATGCCCAGAACTGAGCTAAACTTGGTATGTGTCCAACTCCTAGAAATAACTTCATGCCCCATCTGCCTTACTTCCAGCTAGTAAGGATCACATAATTCCTAACAAAGTTTTGACACAGATTCCCAATTCGGGCATTCAGAACATATAGCACGTTGCTATAAGCAAGCAGATTCTCATTCAAAGATGCAAGTTACTATGTAGGAACAAGTTTGTATAGGTATTTCAATGATGCCCAGAACTGAGCTAAACTTGGTATGTGTCCAACTCCTAGAAATAACTTCATGCCCCATCTCCCTTACTTCCAGCTAGTAAGGATCACATAATTCCTAACAAAGTTTTGACACAGATTGCCAATTCGGGCATTCAGAACATATAGCACGTTGCTGTAAGCAAGCACATTCTCATTCAAAGATGCAAGTTACTAGGTAGGAACAAGTTTGTATAGGTATTTCAAAGATGCCCAGAACTGAGCGAAACTTGGTATGTCTCCAACTCCAAGAAATAACTTCATGCCCCATCTCCCTTACTTCCAGCTAGTAAGGATCACATAATTCCTAACAAAGTTTTGACACAGATTCCCAATTCGGGCATTCAGAACATATAGCACGTTGCTGTAAGCAAGCAGATTCTCATTCAAAGATGCAAGTTACTATGTAGGAACAAGTTTGTATAGGTATTTCAAAGATGCCCAGAACTGAGCTAAACTTGGTATGTGTCCAACTCCTAGAAATAACTTCATGCCCCATCTCCCTTACTTCCAGCTAGTAAGGATCACATAATTCCTAACAAAGTTTTGACACAGATTCCCAATTCGGGCATTCAGAACATATAGCACGTTGCTGTAAGCAAGCAGATTCTCATTCAAAGATGCAAGTTACTAGGTAGGAACAAGTTTGTATAGGTATTTCAAAGATGCCCAGAACTGAGCTAAACTTGGTATGTGTCCAACTCCTAGAAATAACTTCATGCCCCATCTCCCTTACTTCCAGCTAGTAAGGATCACATAATTCCTAACAAAGTTTTGACACAGATTCCCAATTCGGGCATTCAGAACATATAGCACGTTGCTGTAAGCAAGCACATTTTCATTCAAAGTTGCAAGTTACTATGTAGGAACAAGTTTGTATAGGTATTTCAAAGATGCCCAGAACTGAGCTAAACTTGGTATGTGTCCAACTCCTAGAAATAACTTCATGCCCCATCTGCCTTACTTCCAGCTAGTAAGGATCACATAATTCCTAACAAAGTTTTGACACAGATTCCCAATTCGGGCATTCAGAACATATAGCACGTTGCTGTAAGCAAGCACATTTTCATTCAAAGTTGCAAGTTACTATGTAGGAACAAGTTTGTATAGGTATTTCAAAGATGCCCAGAACTGAGCTAAACTTGGTATGTGTCCAACTCCTAGAAATAACTTCATGCCCCATCTCCCTTACTTCCAGCTAGTAAGGATGACATAATTCCTAACAAAGTTTTGACACAGATTCCCAATTCGGGCATTTAGAACATATAGCACGTTGCTGTAAGCAAGCAGATTCTCATTCAAACATGCAAGTTACTAGGTAGGAACAAGTTTGTATAGGTATTTCAAAGATGCCCAGAACTGAGCTAAACTTGGTATGTGTCCAACTCCTAGAAATAACTTCATGCCCCATCTCCCTTACTTCCAGCTAGTAAGGATCACATAATTCCTAACAAAGTTTTGACACAGATTCCCAATTCGGGCATTCAGAACATATAGCACGTTGCTGTAAGCAAGCACATTTTCATTCAAAGTTGCAAGTTACTATGTAGGAACAAGTTTGTATAGGTATTTCAAAGATGCCCAGAACTGAGCTAAACTTGGTATGTGTCCAACTCCTAGAAATAACTTCATGCCCCATCTCCCTTACTTCCAGCTAGTAAGGATCACATAATTCCTAACAAAGTTTTGACACAGATTGCCAATTCGGGCATTCAGAACATATAGCACGTTGCTGTAAGCAAGCAGATTCTCATTCAAAGTTGCAAGTTACTATGTAGGAACAAGTTTGTATAGGTATTTCAAAGATGCCCAGAACTGAGCTAAACTTGGTATGTGTCCAACTCCTAGAAATAACATCATGCCCCATCTCCCTTACTTCCAGCTAGTAAGGATCACATAATTCCTAACAAAGTTTTGACACAGATTCCCAATTCGGGCATTCAGAACATATAGCACGTTGCTGTAAGCAAGCAGATTCTCATTCAAAGTTGCAAGTTACTATGTAGGAACAAGTTTGTATAGGTATTTCAAAGATGCCCAGAACTGAGCTAAACTTGGTATGTGTCCAACTCCTAGAAATAACTTCATGCCCCATCTCCCTTACTTCCAGCTAGTAAGGATCACATAATTCCTAACAAAGTTTTGACACAGATTGCCAATTCGGGCATTCAGAACATATAGCACGTTGCTGTAAGCAAGCACATTCTCATTCAAAGATGCAAGTTACTATGTAGGAACAAGTTTGTATAGGTATTTCAAAGATGCCCAGAACTGAGCTAAACTTGGTATATGTCCAACTCCTAGAAATAACTTCATGCCCCATCTCCCTTACTTCCAGCTTGTAAGGATCACATAATTCCTAACAAAGTTTTGACACAGATTCCCAATTCGGGCATTCAGAACATATAGCACGTTGCTGTAAGCAAGCAGATTCTCATTCAAAGATGCAAGTTACTATGCAGGAACAAGTTTGTATAGGTATTTCAAAGATGCCCAGAACTGAGCTAAACTTGGTATGTGTCCAACTCCTAGAAATAACTTCATGCCCCATCTCCCTTACTTCCAGCTAGTAAGGATCACATAATTCCTAACAAAGTTTTGACACAGATTCCCAATTCGGGCATTCAGAACATATAGCACGTTGCTGTAAGCAAGCACATTCTCATTCAAAGTTGCAAGTTACTATGTAGGAACAAGTTTGTATAGGTATTTCAAAGATGCCCAGAACTGAGCTAAACTTGGTATGTGTCCAACTCCTAGAAATAACTTCATGCCCCATCTCCCTTACTTCCAGCTAGTAAGGATCACATAATTCCTAACAAAGTTTTGACACAGATTCCCAATTCGGGCATTCAGAACATATAGCACGTTGCTGTAAGCAAGCAGATTCTCATTCAAAGATGCAAGTTACTAAATAGGAACAAGTTTGTATAGGTATTTCAAAGATGCCCAGAACTGAGCTAAACTTGGTATGTGTCCAACTCCTAGAAATAACTTCATGCCCCATCTCCCTTACTTCCAGCTAGTAAGGATCACATAATTCCTAACAAAGTTTTGACACAGATTCCCAATTCGGGCATTCAGAACATATAGCACGTTGCTGTAAGCAAGCACATTCTCATTCAAAGATGCAAGTTACTAGGTAGGAACAAGTTTGTATAGGTATTTCAAAGATGCCCAGAACTGAGCTAAACTTGGTATGTGTCCAACTCCTAGAAATAACTTCATGCCCCATCTCCCTTACTTCCAGCTAGTAAGGATCACATAATTCCTAACAAAGTTTTGACACAGATTCCCAATTCGGGCATTCAGAACATATAGCACGTTGCTGTAAGCAAGCAGATTCTCATTCAAAGATGCAAGTTACTATGTAGGAACAAGTTTGTATAGGTATTTCAAAGATGCCCAGAACTGAGCTAAACTTGGTATGTGTCCAACTCCTAGAAATAACTTCATGCCCCATCTCCCTTACTTCCAGCTAGTAAGGATCACATAATTCCTAACAAAGTTTTGACACAGATTCCCAATTCGGGCATTCAGAACATATAGCACGTTGCTGTAAGCAAGCACATTCTCATTCAAAGTTGCAAGTTACTATGTAGGAACAAGTTTGTATAGGTATTTCAAAGATGCCCAGAACTGAGCTAAACTTGGTATGTGTCCAACTCCTAGAAATAACTTCATGCCCCATCTCCCTTACTTCCAGCTAGTAAGGATCACATAATTCCTAACAAAGTTTTGACAGAGATTCCCAATTCGGGCAGTCAGAACATATAGCACGTTGCTGTAAGCAAGCACATTTTCATTCAAAGTTGCAAGTTACTATGTAGGAACAAGTTTGTATAGGTATTTCAAAGATGCCCAGAACTGAGCTAAACTTGGTATGTGTCCAACTCCTAGAAATAACTTCATGCCCCATCTGCCTTACTTCCAGCTAGTAAGGATCACATAATTCCTAACAAAGTTTTGACACAGATTCCCAATTCGGGCATTCAGAACATATAGCACGTTGCTGTAAGCAAGCAGATTCTCATTCAAAGATGCAAGTTACTATGTAGGAACAAGTTTGTATAGGTATTTCAATAATGCCCAGAACTGAGCTAAACTTGGTATGTGTCCAACTCCTAGAAATAACTTCATGCCCCATCTCCCTTACTTCCAGCTAGTAAGGATCACATAATTCCTAACAAAGTTTTGACACAGATTGCCAATTCGGGCATTCAGAACATATAGCACGTTGCTGTAAGCAAGCACATTGTCATTCAAAGATGCAAGTTACTAGGTAGGAACAAGTTTGTATAGGTATTTCAAAGATGCCCAGAACTGAGCGAAACTTGGTATGTCTCCAACTCCAAGAAATAACTTCATGCCCCATCTCCCTTACTTCCAGCTAGTAAGGATCACATAATTCCTAACAAAGTTTTGACACAGATTCCCAATTCGGGCATTCAGAACATATAGCACGTTGCTGTAAGCAAGCAGATTCTCATTCAAAGATGCAAGTTACTAGGTAGGAACAAGTTTGTATAGGTATTTCAAAGATGCCCAGAACTGAGCTAAACTTGGTATGTGACCAACTCCTAGAAAGAACTTCATGCCCCATCTCCCTTACTTCCAGCTAGTAAGGATCACATAATTCCTAACAAAGTTTTGACACAGATTCCCAATTCGGGCATTCAGAACATATAGCACGTTGCTGTAAGCAAGCACATTCTCATTCAAAGATGCAAGTTACTAGGTAGGAACAAGTTTGTATAGGTATTTCAAAGATGCCCAGAACTGAGCTAAACTTGGTATGTGTCCAACTCCTAGAAATAACTTCATGCCCCATCTCCCTTACTTCCAGCTAGTAAGGATCACATAATTCCTAACAAAGTTTTGACACAGATTCCCAATTCGGGCATTCAGAACATATAGCACGTTGCTGTAAGCAAGCACATTCTCATTCAAAGATGCAAGTTACTATGTAGGAACAAGTTTGTATAGGTATTTCAAAGATGCCCAGAACTGAGCTAAACTTGGTATGTGTCCAACTCCTAGAAATAACTTCATGCCCCATCTCCCTTACTTCCAGCTAGTAAGGATCACATAATTCCTAACAAAGTTTTGACACAGATTCCCAATTCGGGCATTCAGAAGATATAGCACGTTGCTGTAGGCAAGCACATTCTCATTCAAAGTTGCAAGTTACTATGTAGGAACAAGTTTGTATAGGTATTTCAAAGATGCCCAGAACTGAGCTAAACTTGGTATGTGTCCAACTCCTAGAAATAACTTCATGCCCCATCTCCCTTACTTCCAGCTAGTAAGGATCATATAATTCCTAACAAAGTTTTGACACAGATTCCCAATTCGGGCATTCAGAATATATAGCACGTTGCTGTAAGCAAGCACATATCCATTCAAAGTTGCAAGTTACTATGTAGGAACAAGTTTGTATAGGTATTTCAAAGATGCCCAGAACTGAGCTAAACTTGGTATGTGTCCAACTCCTAGAAATAACTTCATGCCCCATCTCCCTTACTTCCAGCTAGTAAGGATCACATTATTCCTAACAAAGTTTTGACACAGATTCCCAATTCGGGCATTCAGAACATATAGCACGTTGCTGTAAGCAAGCACATTCTCATTCAAAGATGCAAGTTACTAGGTAGGAACAAGTTTGTATAGGTATTTCAAAGATGCCCAGAACTGAGCGAAACTTGGTATGTCTCCAACTACAAGAAATAACTTCATGCCCCATCTCCCTTACTTCCAGCTAGTAAGGATCACATAATTCCTAACAAAGTTTTGACACAGATTCCCAATTCGGGCATTCAGAACATATAGCACGTTGCTGTAAGCAAGCACATATTCATTCAAAGTTGCAAGTTACTATGTAGGAACAAGTTTGTATAGGTATTTCAAAGATGCCCAGAACTGAGCTAAACTTGGTATGTGTCCAACTCCTAGAAATAACTTCATGCCCCATCTGCCTTACTTCCAGCTAGTAAGGATCACATAATTCCTAACAAAGTTTTGACACAGATTCCCAATTCGGGCATTCAGAACATATAGCACGTTGCTGTAAGCAAGCAGATTCTCATTCATAGTTGCAAGTTACTATGTAGGAACAAGTTTGTATAGGTATTTCAAAGATGCCCAGAACTGAGCTAAACTTGGTATGTGTCCAACTCCTAGAAATAACTTCATGCCCCATCTGCCTTACTTCCAGCTAGTAAGGATCACATAATTCCTAACAAAGTTTTGACACAGATTCCCAATTCGGGCATTCAGAACATATAGCACGTTGCTGTAAGCAAGCAGATTCTCATTCAAAGATGCAAGTTACTATGTAGGAACAAGTGTGTATAGGTATTTCAAAGATGCCCAGAACTGAGCTAAACTTGGTATGTGTCCAACTCCTAGAAATAACTTCATGCCCCATCTGCCTTACTTCCAGCTAGTAAGGATCACATAATTCCTAACAAAGTTTTGACACAGATTCCCAATTCGGGCATTCAGAACATATAGCACGTTGCTGTAAGCAAGCAGATTCTCATTCAAAGATGCAAGTTACTATGTAGGAACAAGTTTGTATAGGTATTTCAAAGATGCCCAGAACTGAGCTAAACTTGGTATGTGTCCAACTCCTAGAAATAACTTCATGCCCCATCTGCCTTACTTCCAGCTAGTAAGGATCACATAATTCCTAACAAAGTTTTGACACAGATTCCCAATTCGGGCATTCAGAACATATAGCACCTTGCTGTAAGCAAGCAGATTCTCATTCAAAGATGCAAGTTACTATGTAGGAACAAGTTTGTATAGGTATTTCAAAGATTCCCAGAACTGAGCTAAACTTGGTATGTGTCCAACTCCTAGAAATAACTTCATGCCCCATCTCCCTTACTTCCAGCTAGTAAGGATCACATAATTCCTAACAAAGTTTTGACACAGATTCCCAATTCGGGCATTCAGAACATATAGCACGTTGCTCTAAGCAAGCAGATTCTCATTCAAAGTTGCAAGTTACTATGTAGGAACAAGTTTGTATAGGTATTTCAAAGATGCCCAGAACTGAGCTAAACTTGGTATGTGTCCAACTCCTAGAAATAACTTCATGCCCCATCTCCCTTACTTCCAGCTAGTAAGGATGACATAATTCCTAACAAAGTTTTGACACAGATTCCCAATTCGGGCATTCAGAACATATAGCACGTTGCTGTAAGCAAGCACATTCTCATTCAAAGATGCAAGTTACTAGGTAGGAACAAGTTTGTATAGGTATTTCAAAGATGCCCAGAACTGAGCGAAACTTGGTATGTCTCCAACTCCAAGAAATAACTTCATGCCCCATCTCCCTTACTTCCAGCTAGTAAGGATCACATAATTCCTAACAAAGTTTTGACACAGATTCCCAATTCGGGCATTCAGAACATATAGCACGTTGCTGTAAGCAAGCACATTCTCATTCAAAGATGCAAGTTACTAGGTAGGAACAAGTTTGTATAGGTATTTCAAAGATGCCCAGAACTGAGCTAAACTTGGTATGTGACCAACTCCTAGAAAGAACTTCATGCCCCATCTCCCTTACTTCCAGCTAGTAAGGATCACATAATTCCTAACAAAGTTTTGACACAGATTCCCAATTCGGGCATTCAGAACATATAGCACGTTGCTGTAAGCAAGCACATTCTCATTCAAAGATGCAAGTTACTAGGTAGGAACAAGTTTGTATAGGTATTTCAAAGATGCCCAGAACTGAGCTAAACTTGGTATGTGTCCAACTCCTAGAAATAACTTCATGCCCCATCTCCCTTACTTCCAGCTAGTAAGGATCACATAATTCCTAACAAAGTTTTGACACAGATTCCCAATTCGGGCATTCAGAACATATAGCACGTTGCTGTAAGCAAGCACATTCTCATTCAAAGATGCAAGTTACTATGTAGGAACAAGTTTGTATAGGTATTTCAAAGATGCCCAGAACTGAGCTAAACTTGGTATGTGTCCAACTCCTAGAAATAACTTCATGCCCCATCTCCCTTACTTCCAGCTAGTAAGGATCACATAATTCCTAACAAAGTTTTGACACAGATTCCCAATTCGGGCATTCAGAAGATATAGCACGTTGCTGTAGGCAAGCACATTCTCATTCAAAGTTGCAAGTTACTATGTAGGAACAAGTTTGTATAGGTATTTCAAAGATGCCCAGAACTGAGCTAAACTTGGTATGTGTCCAACTCCTATAAATAACTTCATGCCCCATCTCCCTTACTTCCAGCTAGTAAGGATCATATAATTCCTAACAAAGTTTTGACACAGATTCCCAATTCGGGCATTCAGAATATATAGCACGTTGCTGTAAGCAAGCACATATCCATTCAAAGTTGCAAGTTACTATGTAGGAACAAGTTTGTATAGGTATTTCAAAGATGCCCAGAACTGAGCTAAACTTGGTATGTGTCCAACTCCTAGAAATAACTTCATGCCCCATCTCCCTTACTTCCAGCTAGTAAGGATCACATAATTCCTAACAAAGTTTTGACACAGATTCCCAATTCGGGCATTCAGAACATATAGCACGTTGCTGTAAGCAAGCACATTCTCATTCAAAGATGCAAGTTACTAGGTAGGAACAAGTTTGTATAGGTATTTCAAAGATGCCCAGAACTGAGCGAAACTTGGTATGTCTCCAACTACAAGAAATAACTTCATGCCCCATCTCCCTTACTTCCAGCTAGTAAGGATCACATAATTCCTAACAAAGTTTTGACACAGATTCCCAATTCGGGCATTCAGAACATATAGCACGTTGCTGTAAGCAAGCACATATTCATTCAAAGTTGCAAGTTACTATGTAGGAACAAGTTTGTATAGGTATTTCAAAGATGCCCAGAACTGAGCTAAACTTGGTATGTGTCCAACTCCTAGAAATAACTTCATGCCCCATCTGCCTTACTTCCAGCTAGTAAGGATCACATAATTCCTAACAAAGTTTTGACACAGATTCCCAATTCGGGCATTCAGAACATATAGCACGTTGCTGTAAGCAAGCAGATTCTCATTCATAGTTGCAAGTTACTATGTAGGAACAAGTTTGTATAGGTATTTCAAAGATGCCCAGAACTGAGCTAAACTTGGTATGTGTCCAACTCCTAGAAATAACTTCATGCCCCATCTGCCTTACTTCCAGCTAGTAAGGATCACATAATTCCTAACAAAGTTTTGACACAGATTCCCAATTCGGGCATTCAGAACATATAGCACGTTGCTGTAAGCAAGCACATTCTCATTCAAAGATGCAAGTTACTATGTAGGAACAAGTTTGTATAGGTATTTCAAAGATGCCCAGAACTGAGCTAAACTTGGTATGTGTCCAACTCCTAGAAATAACTTCATGCCCCATCTGCCTTACTTCCAGCTAGTAAGGATCACATAATTCCTAACAAAGTTTTGACACAGATTCCCAATTCGGGCATTCAGAACATATAGCACGTTGCTGTAAGCAAGCAGATTCTCATTCAAAGATGCAAGTTACTATGTAGGAACAAGTTTGTATAGGTATTTCAAAGATGCCCAGAACTGAGCTAAACTTGGTATGTGTCCAACTCCTAGAAATAACTTCATGCCCCATCTGCCTTACTTCCAGCTAGTAAGGATCACATAATTCCTAACAAAGTTTTGACACAGATTCCCAATTCGGGCATTCAGAACATATAGCACCTTGCTGTAAGCAAGCAGATTCTCATTCAAAGATGCAAGTTACTATGTAGGAACAAGTTTGTATAGGTATTTCAAAGATGCCCAGAACTGAGCTAAACTTGGTATGTGTCCAACTCCTAGAAATAACTTCATGCCCCATCTCCCTTACTTCCAGCTAGTAAGGATCACATAATTCCTAACAAAGTTTTGACACAGATTCCCAATTCGGGCATTCAGAACATATAGCACGTTGCTCTAAGCAAGCAGATTCTCATTCAAAGTTGCAAGTTACTATGTAGGAACAAGTTTGTATAGGTATTTCAAAGATGCCCAGAACTGAGCTAAACTTGGTATGTGTCCAACTCCTAGAAATAACTTCATGCCCCATCTCCCTTACTTCCAGCTAGTAAGGATGACATAATTCCTAACAAAGTTTTGACACAGATTCCCAATTCGGGCATTCAGAACATATAGCACGTTGCTGTAAGCAAGCACATTTTCATTCAAAGTTGCAAGTTACTATGTAGGTACAAGTTTGTATAGGTATTTCAAAGATGCCCAGAACTGAGCTAAACTTGGTATGTGTCCAACTCCTAGAAATAACTTCATGCCCCATCTCCCTTACTTCCAGCTAGTAAGGATCACATAATTCCTAACAAAGTTTTGACACAGATTCCCAATTCGGGCATTCAGAACATATAGCACGTTGCTGTAAGCAAGCAGATTCTCATTCAAAGATGCAAGTTACTAGGTAGGAACAAGTTTGTATAGGTATTTCAAAGATGCCCAGAACTGAGCTAAACTTGGTATGTGTCCAACTCCTAGAAATAACTTCATGCCCCATCTCCCTTACTTCCAGCTAGTAAGGATCACATAATTCCTAACAAACTTTTGACACAGATTCCCAATTCGGGCATTCAGAACATATAGCACGTTGCTGTACGCAAGCAGATTCTCATTCAAAGATGCAAGTTACTAGGAAGGAACAAGTTTGTATAGGTATTTCAAAGATGCCCAGAACTGAGCTAAACTTTGTATGTGTCCAACTCCTAGAAATAACTTCATGCCCCATCTCCCTTACTTCCAGCTAGTAAGGATCACATAATTCCTAACAAAGTTTTGACACAGATTCCCAATTCGGGCATTCAGAACATATAGCACGATGCTGTAAGCAAGCACATTTTGATTCAAAGTTGCAAGTTACTATGTAGGAACAAGTTTGTATAGGTATTTCAAAGATGCCCAGAACTGAGGGAAACTTGGTATGTGTCCAACTCCTAGAAATAATTTCATGCCCCATCTCCCTTACTTCCAGCTAGTAAGGATCACATAATTCCTAACAAAGTTTTGACACAGATTGCCAATTCGGGCATTCAGAACATATAGCACGTTGCTGTAAGCAAGCACATTCTCATTCAAAGTTGCAAGTTACTATGTAGGAACAAGTTTGTATAGGTATTTCAAAGATGCCCAGAACTGAGCTAAACTTGGTATGTGTCCAACTCCTAGAAATAACTTCATGCCCCATCTCCCTTACTTCCAGCTAGTAAGGATCATATAATTCCTAACAAAGTTTTGACACAGATTGCCAATTCGGGCATTCAGAACATATAGCACGTTGCTGTAAGCAAGCACATTTTCATTCAAAGTTGCAAGTTACTATGTAGGAACAAGTTTGTATAGGTATTTCAAAGATGCCCAGAACTGAGCTAAACTTGGTATGTGTCCAACTCCTAGAAATAACTTCATGCCCCATCTCCCTTACTTCCAGCTAGTAAGGATCACATAATTCCTAACAAAGTTTTGACACAGATTCCCAATTCGGGCATTCAGAACATATAGCACGTTGCTGTAAGCAAGCAGATTCTCATTCAAAGATGCAAGTTACTAGGTAGGAACAAGTTTGTATAGGTATTTCAAAGATGCCCAGAACTGAGCTAAACTTGGTATGTGTCCAACTCCTAGAAATAACTTCATGCCCCATCTCCCTTACTTCCAGCTAGTAAGGATGACATAATTCCTAACAAAGTTTTGACACAGATTCCCAATTCGGGCATTCAGAACATATAGCACGTTGCTGTAAGCAAGCACATTCTCATTCAAAGATGCAAGTTACTATGTAGGAACAAGTATGTATAGGTTTTTCAAAGATGTCCAGAACTGAGCTAAAGTTGGTATGTCTCCAACTCCAAGAAATAACTTCATGCCCCATCTCCCTTACTTCCAGCTAGTAAGGATCACATAATTCCTAACAAAGTTTTGACACAGATTCCCAATTCGGGCACTCAGAACTTATAGCACGTTGCTGTAAGCAAGCACATTCTCATTCAAAGTTGCAAGTTACTATGTAGGAACAAGTTTGTATAGGTATTTCAAAGATGCCCAGAACTGAGCTAAACTTGGTATGTGTCCAACTCCTAGAAATAACTTCATGCCCCATCTGCCTTACTTCCAGCTAGTAAGGATCACATAATTCCTAACAAAGTTTTGACACAGATTCCCAATTCGGGCATTCAGAACATATAGCACGTTGCTGTAAGCAAGCACGTTCTCATTCAAAGATGCCAGTTACTATGTAGGAACAAGTTTGTATAGGTATTTCAAAGATGCCCAGAACTGAGCTAAACTTGGTATGTGTCCAACTCCTAGAAATAACTTCATGCCCCATCTCCCTTACTTCCAGCTAGTAAGGATCACATAATTCCTAACAAAGTTTTGACACAGATTCCCAATTCGGGCATTCAGAACATATAGCACGTTGCTGTAAGCAAGCACATTCTCATTCAAAGTTGCAAGTTACTATGTAGGAACAAGTTTGTATAGGTATTTCAAAGATGCCCAGAACTGAGCTAAACTTGGTATGTGTCCAACTCCTAGAAATAACTTCATGCCCCATCTCCCTTACTTCCAGCTAGTAAGGATCACATAATTCCTAACAAAGTTTTGACACAGATTGCCAATTCGGGCATTCAGAACATATAGCACGTTGCTGTAAGCAAGCACATTCTCATTCAAAAATGCAAGTTACTAGGTAGGAACAAGTTTGTATAGGTATTTCAAAGATGCCCAGAACTGAGCTAAACTTGGTATGTGTCCAACTCCTAGAAATAACTTCATGCCCCATCTCCCTTACTTCCAGCTAGTAAGGATCACATAATTCCTAACAAAGTGTTGACACAGATTGCCAATTCGGGCATTCAGAACATATAGCACGTTGCTGTAAGCAAGCACATTCTCATTCAAAGATGCAAGTTACTATGTAGGAACAAGTTTGTATAGGTATTTCAAAGATGCCCAGAACTGAGCTAAAGTTGGTATGTCTCCAACTCCAAGAAATAACTTCATGCCCCATCTCCCTTACTTCCAGCTAGTAAGGATCACATAATTCCTAACAAAGTTTTGACACAGATTCCCAATTCGGGCATTCAGAACTTATAGCACGTTGCTGTAAGCAAGCACATTCTCATTCAAAGTTGCAAGTTACTATGTAGGAACAAGTTTGTATAGGTATTTCAAAGATGCCCAGAACTGAGCTAAACTTGGTATGTGTCCAACTCCTAGAAATAACTTCATGCCCCATCTCCCTTACTTCCAGCTAGTAAGGATCACATAATTCCTAACAAAGTTTTGACACAGATTCCCAATTCGGGCATTCAGAACATATAGCACGTTGCTGTAAGCAAGCAGATTCTCATTCAAAGTTGCAAGTTACTATATAGGAACAAGTTTGTATAGGTATTTCAAAGATGCCCAGAACTGAGCTAAATTTGGTATGTGTCCAACTCCTAGAAATAACTTCATGCCCCATCTGCCTTACTTCCAGCTAGTAAGGATCACATAATTCCTAACAAAGTTTTGACACAGATTCCCAATTCGGGCATTCAGAACATATAGCACGTTGCTGTAAGCAAGCACATTTTCAATCAAAGTTGCAAGTTACTATGTAGGAACAAGTTTGTATAGGTATTTCAAAGATGCCCAGAACTGAGCTAAACTTGGTATGTGTCCAACTCCTAGAAATAACTTCATGCCCCATCTCCCTTACTTCCAGCTAGTAAGGATCATATAATTCCTAACAAAGTTTTGACACAGATTCCCAATTCGGGCATTCAGAACATATAGCACGTTGCTGTAAGCAAGCACATTTTCATTCAAAGTTTCAAGTTACTATGTAGCAACAAGTTTGTATAGGTATTTCAAAGATGCCCAGAACTGAGCTAAACTTGGTATGTGTCCAAATCCTAGAAATAACTTCATGCCCCATCTGCCTTACTTCCAGCTAGTAAGGATCACATAATTCCTAACAAAGTGTTGACACAGATTCCCAATTCGGGCATTCAGAACATATAGCACGTTGCTGTAAGCAAGCAGATTCTCATTCAAAGATGCAAGTTACTATGTAGGAACAAGTTTGTATAGGTATTTCAAAGATGCCCAGAACTGAGCTAAACTTGGTATGTGTCCAACTCCTAGAAATAACTTCATGCCCCATCTCCCTTACTTCCAGCTAGTAAGGATCACATAATTCCTAACAAAGTTTTGACACAGATTGCCAATTCGGGCATTCAGAACATATAGCACGTTGCTGTAAGCAAGCACATTCTCATTCAAAGATGCAAGTTACTAGGTAGGAACAAGTTTGTATAGGTATTTCAAAGATGCCCAGAACTGAGCGAAACTTGGTATGTCTCCAACTCCAAGAAATAACTTCATGACCCATCTGCCTTACTTCCAGCTAGTAAGGATCACATAATTCCTAACAAAGTGTTGACACAGATTCCCAATTCGGGCATTCAGAACATATAGCACGTTGCTGTAAGCAAGCAGATTCTCATTCAAAGATGCAAGTTACTATGTAGGAACAAGTTTGTATAGGTATTTCAAAGATGCCCAGAACTGAGCTAAACTTGGTATGTGTCCAACTCCTAGAAATAACTTCATGCCCCATCTGCCTTACTTCCAGCTATTAAGGATCACATAATTCCTAACAAAGTTTTGACACAGATTGCCAATTCGGGCATTCAGAACATATAGCACGTTGCTTAAGCAAGCACATTCTCATTCAAAGATGCAAGTTACTAGGTAGGAACAAGTTTGTATAGGTATTTCAAAGATGCCCAGAACTGAGCGAAACTTGGTATGTCTCCAACTCCAAGAAATAACTTTATGCCCCATCTCCCTTACTTCCAGCTAGTAAGGATCACATAATTCCTAACAAAGTTTTGAGACAGATTCCCAATTCGGGCATTCAGAACATATAGCACGTTGCTGTAAGCAAGCACATATTCATTCAAAGTTGCAAGTTACTATGTAGGAACAAGTTTGTATAGGTATTTCAAAGATGCCCAGAACTGAGCTAAACTTGGTATGTGTCCAACTCCTAGAAATAACTTCATGCCCCATCTGCCGTACTTCCAGCTAGTAAGGATCACATAATTCCTAACAAAGTTTTGACACAGATTCCCAATTCGGTCATTCAGAACATATAGCACGTTGCTGTAAGCAAGCAGATTCTCATTCAAAGATGCAAGTTACTATGTAGGAACAAGTTTGTATAGGTATTTCAAAGATGCCCAGAACTGAGCTAAACTTGGTATGTGTCCAACTCCTAGAAATAACTTCATGCCCCATCTGCCTTACTTCCAGCTAGTAAGGATCACATAATTCCTAACAAAGTTTTGACACAGATTCCCAATTCGGGCATTCAGAACATATAGCACGTTGCTGTAAGCAAGCAGATTCTCATTCAAAGATGCAAGTTACTATGTAGGAACAAGTTTGTATAGGTATTTCAAAGATGCCCAGAACTGAGCTAAACTTGGTATGTGTCCAACTCCTACAAATAACTTCATGCCCCATCTGCCTTACTTCCAGCTAGTAAGGATCACATAATTCCTAACAAAGTTTTGACACAGATTGCCAATTCGGGCATTCAGAACATATAGCACGTTGCTGTAAGCAAGCAGATTCTCATTCAAAGTTGCAAGTTACTAGGTAGGAACAAGTTTGTATAGGTATTTCAAAGATGCCCAGAACTGAGCTAAACTTGGTATGTGTCCAACTCCTAGAAATAACTTCATGCCCCATCTCCCTTACTTCCAGCTAGTAAGGATCACATAATTCCTAACAAAGTTTTGACACAGATTCCCAATTCGGGCATTCAGAACATATAGCACGTTGCTGTAAGCAAGCACATTTTCATTCAAAGTTGCAAGTTACTATGTAGGAACAAGTTTGTATAGGTATTTCAAAGATGCCCAGAACTGAGCTAAACTTGGTATGTGTCCAACTCCTAGAAATAATTTCATGCCCCATCTCCCTTACTTCCAGCTAGTAAGGATCACATAATTCCTAACAAAGTTTTGACACAGATTGCCAATTCGGGCATTCAGAACATATAGCACGTTGCTGTAAGCAAGAACATTCTCATTCAAAGTTGCAAGTTACTATGTAGGAACAAGTTTGTATAGGTATTTCAAAGATGCCCAGAACTGAGCTAAACTTGGTATGTGTCCAACTCCTAGAAATAACTTCATGCCCCATCTCCCTTACTTCCAGCTAGTAAGAATCATATAATTCCTAACAAAGTTTTGACACAGATTGCCAATTCTAGCATTCAGAACATATAGCACGTTGCTGTAAGCAAGCACATTTTCATTCAAAGTTGCAAGTTACTATGTAGGAACAAGTTTGTATAGGTATTTCAAAGATGCCCAGAACTGAGCTAAACTTGGTATGTGTCCAACTCCTAGAAATAACTTCATGCCCCATCTCCCTTACTTCCAGCTAGTAAGGATCACATAATTCCTAACAAAGTTTTGACACAGATTCCCAATTCGGGCATTCAGAACATATAGCACGTTGCTGTAAGCAAGCAGATTCTCATTCAAAGATGCAAGTTACTAGGTAGGAACAAGTTTATTATAGGTATTTCAAAGATGCCCAGAACTGAGCTAAACTTGGTATGTGTCAAACTCCTAGAAATAACTTCATGCCCCATCTCCCTTACTTCCAGCTAGTAAGGATCACATAATTCCTAACAAAGTTTTGACACAGATTCCCAATTCGGGCATTCAGAACATATAGCACGTTGCTGTAAGCAAGCACATTCTCATTCAAAGATGCAAGTTACTATGTAGGAACAAGTATGTATAGGTTTTTCAAAGATGCCCAGAACTGAGCTAAAGTTGGTATGTCTCCAACTCCAAGAAATAACTTCATGCACCATCTCCCTTACTTCCAGCTAGTAAGGATCACATAATTCCTAACAAAGTTTTGACACAGATTCCCAATTCGGGCACTCAGAACTTATAGCACGTTGCTGTAAGCAAGCACATTCTCATTCAAAGTTGCAAGTTACTATGTAGGAACAAGTTTGTATAGGTATTTCAAAGATGCCCAGAACTGAGCTAAACTTGGTATGTGTCCGACTCCTAGAAATAACTTCATGCCCCATCTCCCTTACTTCCAGCTAGTAAGGATCACATAATTCCTAACAAAGTTTTGACACAGATTCCCAATTCGGGCATTCAGAACATATAGCACGTTGCTGTAAGCAAGCACATTTTCATTCAAAGTTGCAAGTTACTATGTAGGAACAAGTTTGTATAGGTATTTCAAAGATGCCCAGAACTGAGCTAAACTTGGTATGTGTCCAACTCCTAGAAATAACTTCATGCCCCATCTCCCTTACTTCCAGCTAGTAAGGATCATATAATTCCTAACAAAGTTTTGACACAGATTCCCAATTCGGGCATTCAGAACATATAGCACGTTGCTGTAAGCAAGCACATTTTCATTCAAAGTTGCAAGTTACTATGTAGGAACAAGTTTGTATAGGTATTTCAAAGATGCCCAGAACTGAGCTAAACTTGGTATGTGTCCAACTCCTAGAAATAACTTCATGCCCCATCTGCCTTACTTCCAGCTAGTAAGGATCACATAATTCCTAACAAAGTTTTGACACAGATTCCCAATTCGGGCATTCAGAACATATAGCACGTTGCTGTAAGCAAGCAGATTCTCATTCAAAGATGCAAGTTACTATGTAGGAACAAGTTTGTATAGGTATTTCAAAGATGCCCAGAACTGAGCTAAACTTGGTATGTGTCCAACTCCTAGAAATAACTTCATGCCCCATCTCCCTTACTTCCAGCTAGTAAGGATCACATAATTCCTAACAAAGTTTTGACACAGATTGCCAATTCGGGCATTCAGAACATATAGCACGTTGCTGTAAGCAAGCACATTCTCATTCAAAGATGCAAGTTACTATGTAGGAACAAGTTTGTATAGGTATTTCAAAGATGCCCAAAACTGAGCTAAAGTTGGTATGTCTCCAACTCCAAGAAATAACTTCATGCCCCATCTCCCTTACTTCCAGCTAGTAAGGATCACATAATTCCTAACAAAGTTTTGACACAGATTCCCAATTCGGGCATTCAGAACTTATAGCACGTTGCTGTAAGCAAGCACATTCTCATTCAAAGTTGCAAGTTACTATGTAGGAACAAGTTTGTATAGGTATTTCAAAGATGCCCAGAACTGAGCTAAACTTGGTATGTGTCCAACTCCTAGAAATAACTTCATGCCCCATCTCCCTTACTTCCAGCTAGTAAGGATCACATAATTCCTAACAAAGTTTTGACACAGATTCCCAATTCGGGCATTCAGAACATATAGCACGTTGCTGTAAGCAAGCACATTCTCATTCAAAGTTGCAAGTTACTATGTAGGAACAAGTTTGTATAGGTATTTCAAAGATGCCCAGAACTGAGCTAAACTTGGTATTTGTCCAACTCCTAGAAATAACTTCATGCCCCATCTGCCTTACTTCCAGCTAGTAAGGATCACATAATTCCTAACAAAGTTTTGACACAGATTCCCAATTCGGGCATTCAGAACATATAGCACGTTGCTGTAAGCAAGCACATTCTCATTCAAAGTTGCAAGTTACTATGTAGGAACAAGTTTGTATAGGTATTTCAAAGATGCCCAGAACTGAGCTAAACTTGGTATGTGTCCACCTCCTAGAAATAACTTCATGCCCCATCTCCCTTACTTCCAGCTAGTAAGGATCATATAATTCCTAACAAAGTTTTGACACAGATTCCCAATTCGGGCATTCAGAACATATAGCACGTTGCTGTAAGCAAGCACATTCTCATTCAAAGTTGCAAGTTACTATGTAGGAACAAGTTTGTATAGGTATTTCAAAGATGCCCAGAACTGAGCTAAACTTGGTATTTGTCCAACTCCTAGAAATAACTTCATGCCCCATCTGCCTTACTTCCAGCTAGTAAGGATCACATAATTCCTAACAAAGTTTTGACACAGATTCCCAATTCGGGCATTCAGAACATATAGCACGTTGCTGTAAGCAAGCACATTCTCATTCAAAGTTGCAAGTTACTATGTAGGAACAAGTTTGTATAGGTATTTCAAAGATGCCCAGAACTGAGCTAAACTTGGTATGTGTCCACCTCCTAGAAATAACTTCATGCCCCATCTCCCTTACTTCCAGCTAGTAAGGATCATATAATTCCTAACAAAGTTTTGACACAGATTCCCAATTCGGGCATTCAGAACATATAGCACGTTGCTGTAAGCAAGCACATTTTCATTCAAAGTTGCAAGTTACTATGTAGGAACAAGTTTGTATAGGTATTTCAAAGATGCCCAGAACTGAGCTAAACTTGGTATGTGTCCAACTCCTAGAAATAACTTCATGCCCCATCTGCCTTACTTCCAGCTAGTAAGGATCACATAATTCCTAACAAAGTGTTGACACAGATTCCCAATTCGGGCATTCAGAACATATAGCACGTTGCTGTAAGAAAGCACATTCTCATTCAAAGATGCAAGTTACTATGTAGGAACAAGTTTGTATAGGTATTTCAAAGATGCCCAGAACTGAGCTAAACTTGGTATGTGTCCAACTCCTAGAAATAACTTCATGCCCCATCTCCCTTACTTCCAGCTAGTAAGGATCACATAATTCCTAACAAAGTTTTGACACAGATTGCCAATTCGGGCATTCAGAACATATAGCACGTACTGTAAGCAAGCACATTCTCATTCAAAGATGCAAGTTACTAGGTAGGAACAAGTTTGTATAGGTATTTCAAAGATGCCCAGAACTGAGCGAAACTTGGTATGTCTCCAACTCCAAGAAATAACTTCATGCCCCATCTCCCTTACTTCCAGCTAGTAAGGATCACATAATTCCTAACAAAGTTTTGACACAGATTCCCAATTCGGGCATTCAGAACATATAGCACGTTGCTGTAAGCAAGCAGATTCTCATTCAAAGATGCAAGTTACTATGTAGGAACAAGTTTGTATAGGTATTTCAAAGATGCCCAGAACTGAGCTAAACTTGGTATGTGTCCAACTCCTAGAAATAACTTCATGCCCCATCTCCCTTACTTCCAGCTAGTAAGGATCACATAATTCCTAACAAAGTTTTGACACAGATTCCCAATTCGGGCATTCAGAACATATAGCACGTTGCTGTAAGCAAGCACATTCTCATTCAAAGATGCAAGTTACTAGGTAGGAACAAGTTTGTATAGGTATTTCAAAGATGCCCAGAACTGAGCTAAACTTGGTATGTGTCCAACTCCTAGAAATAACTTCATGCCCCATCTCCCTTACTTCCAGCTAGTAAGGATCACATAATTCCTAACAAAGTTTTGACACAGATTCCCAATTCGGGCATTCAGAACATATAGCACGTTGCTGTAAGCAAGCACATTTTCATTCAAAGTTGCAAGTTACTATGTAGGAACAAGTTTGTATAGGTATTTCAAAGATGCCCAGAACTGAGCTAAACTTGGTATGTGTCCAACTCCTAGAAATAACTTCATGCCCCATCTCCCTTACTTCCAGCTAGTAAGGATCACATAATTCCTAACAAAGTTTTGACACAGATTCCCAATTCGGGCATTCAGAACATATAGCACGTTGCTGTAAGCAAGCACATTCTCATTCAAAGATGCAAGTTACTATGTAGGAACAAGTTTGTATAGGTATTTCAAAGATGCCCAGAACTGAGCTAAACTTGGTATGTCTCCAACTCCAAGAAATAACTTCATGCCCCATCTCCCTTACTTCCAGCTAGTAAGGATCACATAATTCCTAACAAAGTTTTGACACAGATTCCCAATTCGGGCATTCAGAACATATAGCACGTTGCTGTAAGCAAGCACATTTTCCTTCAAAGTTGCAAGTTACTATGTAGGAACAAGTTTGTATAGGTATTTCAAAGATGCCCAGAACTGAGCTAAACTTGGTATGTGTCCAACTCCTAGAAATAACTTCATGCCCCATCTGCCTTACTTCCAGCTAGTAAGGATCACATAATTCCTAACAAAGATTTGACACAGATTCCCAATTCGGGCATTCAGAACATATAGCACGTTGCTGTAAGCAAGCAGATTCTCATTCAAAGATGCAAGTTACTATGTAGGAACAAGTTTGTATAGGTATTTCAAAGATGCCCAGAACTGAGCTAAACTTGGTATGTGTCCAACTCCTAGAAATAACTTCATGCCCCATCTCCCTTACTTCCAGCTAGTAAGGATCACATAATTCCTAACAAAGTTTTGACACAGATTGCCAATTCGGGCATTCAGAACATATAGCACGTTGCTGTAAGCAAGCACATTTTCATTCAAAGTTGCAAGTTACTATGTAGGAACAAGTTTGTATAGGTATTTCAAAGATGCCCAGAACTGAGCTAAACTTGGTATGGGTCCAACTCCTAGAAATAACTTCATGCCCCATCTCCCTTACTTCCAGCTAGTAAAGATCACATAATTCCTAACAAAGTTTTGACACAGATTGCCAATTCGGGCATTCAGAACATATAGCACGTTGCTGTAAGCAAGCACATTCTCATTCAAAGATGCAAGTTACTATGTAGGAACAAGTTTGTATAGGTATTTCAAAGATGCCCAGAACTGAGCTAAAGTTGGTATGTCTCCAACTCCAAGAAATAACTTCATGCCCCATCTCCCTTACTTCCAGCTAGTAAGGATCACATAATTCCTAACAAAGTTTTGACACAGATTCCCAATTCGGGCATTCAGAACTTATAGCACGTTGCTGTAAGCAAGCACATTCTCATTCAAAGTTGCAAGTTACTATGTAGGAACAAGTTTGTATAGGTATTTCAAAGATGCCCAGAACTGAGCTAAACTTGGTATGTGTCCAACTCCTCGAAATAACTTCATGCCCCATCTCCCTTACTTCCAGCTAGTAAGGATCACATAATTCCTAACAAAGTTTTGACACAGATTCCCAATTCGGGCATTCAGAACATATAGCACGTTGCTGTAAGCAAGCAGATTCTCATTCAAAGTTGCAAGTTACTATATAGGAACAAGTTTGTATAGGTATTTCAAAGATGCCCAGAACTGAGCTAAATTTGGTATGTGTCCAACTCCTAGAAATAACTTCATGCCCCATCTGCCTTACTTCCAGCTAGTAAGGATCACATAATTCCTAACAAAGTTTTGACACAGATTCCCAATTCGGGCATTCAGAACATATAGCACGTTGCTGTAAGCAAGCACATTTTCATTCAAAGTTGCAAGTTACTATGTAGGAACAAGTTTGTATAGGTATTTCAAAGATGCCCAGAACTGAGCTAAACTTGGTATGTGTCCAACTCCTAGAAATAACTTCATGCCCCATCTCCCTTACTTCCAGCTAGTAAGGATCATATAATTCCTAACAAAGTTTTGACACAGATTCCCAATTCGGGCATTCAGAACATATAGCACGTTGCTGTAAGCAAGCACATTTTCATTCAAAGTTGCAAGTTATTATGTAGCAACAAGTTTGTATAGGTATTTCAAAGATGCCCAGAACTGAGCTAAACTTGGTATGTGTCCAACTCCTAGAAATAACTTCATGCCCCATCTCCCTTACTTCCAGCTAGTAAGGATCATATAATTCCTAACAAAGTTTTGACACAGATTCCCAATTCGGGCATTCAGAACATATAGCTCGTTGCTGTAAGCAAGCACATTTTCATTCAAAGTTGCAAGTTACTATGTAGCAACAAGTTTGTATAGGTATTTCAAAGATGCCCAGAACTGAGCTAAACTTGGTATGTGTCCAACTCCTAGAAATAACTTCATGCCCCATCTCCCTTACTTCCAGCTAGTAAGGATCACATAATTCCTAACAAAGTTTTGACACAGATTCCCAATTCGGGCATTCAGAACATATAGCACGTTGCTGTAAGCAAGCACATTCTCATTCAAAGTTGCAAGTTACTATGTAGGAACAAGTTTGTATAGGTATTTCAAAGATGCCCAGAACTGAGCTAAACTTGGTATGTGTCCAACTCCTAGAAATAACTTCATGCCCCATCTCCCTTACTTCCAGCTAGTAAGGATCACATAATTCCTAACAAAGTTTTGACACAGATTCCCAATTCGGGCATTCAGAACATATAGCACGTTGCTGTAAGCAAGCAGATTCTCATTCAAAGATGCAAGTTACTATGTAGGAACAAGTTTGTATAGGTATTTCAAAGATGCCCAGAACTGAGCTAAACTTGGTATGTGTCCAACTCCTAGAAATAACTTCATGCCCCATCTCCCTTACTTCCAGCTAGTAAGGATCACATAATTCCTAACAAAGTTTTGACACAGATTGCCAATTCGGGCATTCAGAACATATAGCACGTTGCTGTAAGCAAGCACATTCTCATTCAAAGATGCAAGTTACTAGGTAGGAACAAGTTTGTATAGGTATTTCAAAGATGCCCAGAACTGAGCTAAACTTGGTATGTGTCCAACTCCTAGAAATAACTTCATGCCCCATCTCCCTTACTTCCAGCTAGTAAGGATCACATAATTCCTAACAAAGTTTTGACACAGATTCCCAATTCGGGCATTCAGAACATATAGCACGTTGCTGTAAGCAAGCAGATTCTCATTCAAAGATGCAAGTTACTATGTAGGAACAAGTTTGTATAGGTATTTCAAAGATGCCCAGAACTGAGCTAAACTTGGTATGTGTCCAACTCCTAGAAATAACTTCATGCCCCATCTCCCTTACTTCCAGCTAGTAAGGATCACATAATTCCTAACAAAGTTTTGACACAGATTGCCAATTTGGGCATTCAGAACATATAGCACGTTGCTGTAAGCAAGCACATTCTCATTCAAAGATGCAAGTTACTAGGTAGGAACAAGTTTGTATAGGTATTTCAAAGATGCCCAGAACTGAGCTAAACTTGGTATGTGTCCAACTCCTAGAAATAACTTCATGCCCCATCTCCCTTACTTCCAGCTAGTAAGGATCACATAATTGCTAACAAAGTTTTGACACAGATTCCCAATTCGGGCATTCAGAACATATAGCACGTTGCTGTAAGCAAGCACATTCTCATTCAAAGATGCAAGTTACTATGTAGGAACAAGTTTGTATAGGTATTTCAAAGATGCCCAGAACTGAGCGAAACTTGGTATGTCTCCAACTCCAAGAAATAACTTCATGCCCCATCTCCCTTACTTCCAGCTAGTAAGGATCACATAATTCCTAACAAAGTTTTGACACAGATTCCCAATTCGGGCATTCAGAACTTATAGCACGTTGCTGTAAGCAAGCACATTCTCATTCAAAGTTGCAAGTTACTATCTAGGAACAAGTTTGTATAGGTATTTCAAAGATGCCCAGAACTGAGCTAAACTTGGTATGTGTCCAACTCCTAGAAATAATTTCATGCCCCATCTGCCTTACTTCCAGCTAGTAAGGATCACATAATTCCTAACAAAGTTTTGACACAGATTGCCAATTCGGGCATTCAGAACATATAGCACGTTGCTGTAAGCAAGCACATTCTCATTCAAAGATGCAAGTTACTATGTAGGAACAAGTTTGTATAGGTATTTCAAAGATGCCCAGAACTGAGCGAAACTTGGTATGTCTCCAACTCCAAGATATAACTTCATGCCCCATCTCCCTTACTTCCAGCTAGTAAGGATCACATAATTCCTAACAAAGTTTTGACACAGATTGCCAATTCGGGCATTCAGAACTTATAGCACGTTGCTGTAAGCAAGGACATTCTCATTCAATGTTGCAAGTTACTGTGTAGGAACAAGTTTGTATAGGTATTTCACAGATGCCCAGAACTGAGCTAAACTTGGTATGTGTCCAACTCCTAGAAATAACTTCATGCCCCATCTCCCTTACTTCCAGCTAGTAAGGATCACATAATTCCTAACAAAGTTTTGACACAGATTCCCAATTCGGGCATTCAGAACATATAGCACGTTGCTGTAAGCAAGCACATTCTCATTCAAAGTTGCAAGTTACTATGTAGGAACAAGTTTGTATAGGTATTTCAAAGATGCCCAGAACTGAGCTAAACTTGGTATGTGTCCAACTCCTAGAAATAACTTCATGCCCCATCTCCCTTACTTCCAGCTAGTAAGGATCACATAATTCCTAACAAAGTTTTGACACAGATTCCCAATTCGGGCATTCAGAACATATAGCACGTTGCTGTAAGCAAGCACATTCTCATTCAAAGTTGCAAGTTACTATGTAGGAACAAGTTTGTATAGGTATTTCAAAGATGCCCAGAACTGAGCTAAACTTGGTATGTGTCCAACTCCTAGAAATAACTTCATGCCCCATCTCCCTTACTTCCAGCTAGTAAGGATCACATAATTCCTAACAAAGTTTTGACACAGATTCCCAATTCGGGCATTCAGAACATATAGCACGTTGCTGTAAGCAAGCACATTCTCATTCAAAGTTGCAAGTTACTATGTAGGAACAAGTTTGTATATGTATTTCAAAGATGCCCAGAACTGAGCTAAACTTGGTATGTGTCCAACTCCTAGAAATAACTTCATGCCCCATCTCCCTTACTTCCAGCTAGTAAGGATCACATAATTCCTAACAAAGTTTTGACACAGATTCCCAATTCGGGCATTCAGAACATATAGCACGTTGCTGTAAGCAAGCAGATTCTCATTCAAAGATGCAAGTTACTATGTAGGAACAAGTTTGTATAGGTATTTCAAAGATGCCCAGAACTGAGCTAAACTTGGTATGTGTCCAACTCCTAGAAATAACTTCATGCCCCATCTCCCTTACTTCCAGCTAGTAAGGATCACATAATTCCTAACAAAGTTTTGACACAGATTGCCAATTTGGGCATTCAGAACATATAGCACGTTGCTGTAAGCAAGCACATTCTCATTCAAAGATGCAAGTTACTAGGTAGGAACAAGTTTGTATAGGTATTTCAAAGATGCCCAGAACTGAGCTAAACTTGGTATGTGTCCAACTCCTAGAAATAACTTCATGCCCCATCTCCCTTACTTCCAGCTAGTAAGGATCACATAATTCCTAACAAAGTTTTGACACAGATTGCCAATTCGGGCATTCAGAACATATAGCACGTTGCTGTAAGCAAGCACATTCTCATTCAAAGATGCAAGTTACTATGTAGGAACAAGTTTGTATACGTATTTCAAAGATGCCCAGAACTGAGCGAAACTTGGTATGTCTCCAACTCCAAGAAATAACTTCATGCCCCATCTCCCTTACTTCCAGCTAGTAAGGATCACATAATTCCTAACAAAGTTTTGACACAGATTCCCAATTCGGGCATTCAGAACTTATAGCACGTTGCTGTAAGCAAGCACATTCTCATTCAAAGTTGCAAGTTACTATCTAGGAACAAGTTTGTATAGGTATTTCAAAGATGCCCAGAACTGAGCTAAACTTGGTATGTGTCCAACTCCTAGAAATAATTTCATGCCCCATCTGCCTTACTTCCAGCTAGTAAGGATCACATAATTCCTAACAAAGTTTTGACACAGATTGCCAATTCGGGCATTCAGAACATATAGCACGTTGCTGTAAGCAAGCACATTCTCATTCAAAGATGCAAGTTACTAGGTAGGAACAAGTTTGTATAGGTATTTCAAAGATGCCCAGAACTGAGCGAAACTTGGTATGTCTCCAACTCCAAGAAATAACTTCATGCCCCATCTCCCTTACTTCCAGCTAGTAAGGATCACATAATTCCTAACAAAGTTTTGACACAGATTCCCAATTCGGGCATTCAGAACATATAGCACGTTGCTGTAAGCAAGCAGATTCTCATTCAAAGATGCAAGTTACTAGGTAGGAACAAGTTTGTATAGGTATTTCAAAGATGCCCAGAACTGAGCTAAACTTGGTATGTGACCAACTCCTAGAAAGAACTTCATGCCCCATCTCCCTTACTTCCAGCTAGTAAGGATCACATAATTCCTAACAAAGTTTTGACACAGATTCCCAATTCGGGCATTCAGAACATATAGCACGTTGCTGTAAGCAAGCACATTCTCATTCAAAGATGCAAGTTACTAGGTAGGAACAAGTTTGTATAGGTATTTCAAAGATGCCCAGAACTGAGCTAAACTTGGTATGTGTCCAACTCCTAGAAATAACTTCATGCCCCATCTCCCTTACTTCCAGCTAGTAAGGATCACATAATTCCTAACAAAGTTTTGACACAGATTCCCAATTCGGGCATTCAGAACATATAGCACGTTGCTGTAAGCAAGCACATTCTCATTCAAAGATGCAAGTTACTATGTAGGAACAAGTTTGTATAGGTATTTCAAAGATGCCCAGAACTGAGCTAAACTTGGTATGTGTCCAACTCCTAGAAATAACTTCATGCCCCATCTCCCTTACTTCCAGCTAGTAAGGATCACATAATTCCTAACAAAGTTTTGACACAGATTCCCAATTCGGGCATTCAGAAGATATAGCACGTTGCTGTAGGCAAGCAGATTCTCATTCATAGTTGCAAGTTACTATGTAGGAACAAGTTTGTATAGGTATTTCAAAGATGCCCAGAACTGAGCTAAACTTGGTATGTGTCCAACTCCTAGAAATAACTTCATGCCCCATCTCCCTTACTTCCAGCTAGTAAGGATCATATAATTCCTAACAAAGTTTTGACACAGATTCCCAATTCGGGCATTCAGAATATATAGCACGTTGCTGTAAGCAAGCACATATCCATTCAAAGTTGCAAGTTACTATGTAGGAACAAGTTTGTATAGGTATTTCAAAGATGCCCAGAACTGAGCTAAACTTGGTATGTGTCCAACTCCTAGAAATAACTTCATGCCCCATCTCCCTTACTTCCAGCTAGTAAGGATCACATTATTCCTAACAAAGTTTTGACACAGATTCCCAATTCGGGCATTCAGAACATATAGCACGTTGCTGTAAGCAAGCACATTCTCATTCAAAGATGCAAGTTACTAGGTAGGAACAAGTTTGTATAGGTATTTCAAAGATGCCCAGAACTGAGCGAAACTTGGTATGTCTCCAACTACAAGAAATAACTTCATGCCCCATCTCCCTTACTTCCAGCTAGTAAGGATCACATAATTCCTAACAAAGTTTTGACACAGATTCCCAATTCGGGCATTCAGAACATATAGCACGTTGCTGTAAGCAAGCACATATTCATTCAAAGTTGCAAGTTACTATGTAGGAACAAGTTTGTATAGGTATTTCAAAGATGCCCAGAACTGAGCTAAACTTGGTATGTGTCCAACTCCTAGAAATAACTTCATGCCCCATCTGCCTTACTTCCAGCTAGTAAGGATCACATAATTCCTAACAAAGTTTTGACACAGATTCCCAATTCGGGCATTCAGAACATATAGCACGTTGCTGTAAGCAAGCAGATTCTCATTCATAGTTGCAAGTTACTATGTAGGAACAAGTTTGTATAGGTATTTCAAAGATGCCAAGAACTGAGCTAAACTTGGTATGTGTCCAACTCCTAGAAATAACTTCATGCCCCATCTGCCTTACTTCCAGCTAGTAAGGATCACATAATTCCTAACAAAGTTTTGACACAGATTCCCAATTCGGGCATTCAGAACATATAGCACGTTGCTGTAAGCAAGCAGATTCTCATTCAAAGATGCAAGTTACTATGTAGGAACAAGTTTGTATAGGTATTTCAAAGATGCCCAGAACTGAGCTAAACTTGGTATGTGTCCAACTCCTAGAAATAACTTCATGCCCCATCTGCCTTACTTCCAGCTAGTAAGGATCACATAATTCCTAACAAAGTTTTGACACAGATTCCCAATTCGGGCATTCAGAACATATAGCACGTTGCTGTAAGCAAGCAGATTCTCATTCAAAGATGCAAGTTACTATGTAGGAACAAGTTTGTATAGGTATTTCAAAGATGCCCAGAACTGAGCTAAACTTGGTATGTGTCCAACTCCTAGAAATAACTTCATGCCCCATCTGCCTTACTTCCAGCTAGTAAGGATCACATAATTCCTAACAAAGTTTTGACACAGATTCCCAATTCGGGCATTCAGAACATATAGCACCTTGCTGTAAGCAAGCAGATTCTCATTCAAAGATGCAAGTTACTATGTAGGAACAAGTTTGTATAGGTATTTCAAAGATTCCCAGAACTGAGCTAAACTTGGTATGTGTCCAACTCCTAGAAATAACTTCATGCCCCATCTCCCTTACTTCCAGCTAGTAAGGATCACATAATTCCTAACAAAGTTTTGACACAGATTCCCAATTCGGGCATTCAGAACATATAGCACGTTGCTCTAAGCAAGCAGATTCTCATTCAAAGTTGCAAGTTACTATGTAGGAACAAGTTTGTATAGGTATTTCAAAGATGCCCAGAACTGAGCTAAACTTGGTATGTGTCCAACTCCTAGAAATAACTTCATGCCCCATCTCCCTTACTTCCAGCTAGTAAGGATGACATAATTCCTAACAAAGTTTTGACACAGATTCCCAATTCGGGCATTCAGAACATATAGCACGTTGCTGTAAGCAATCACATTCTCATTCAAAGATGCAAGTTACTAGGTAGGAACAAGTTTGTATAGGTATTTCAAAGATGCCCAGAACTGAGCGAAACTTGGTATGTCTCCAACTCCAAGAAATAACTTCATGCCCCATCTCCCTTACTTCCAGCTAGTAAGGATCACATAATTCCTAACAAAGTTTTGACACAGATTCCCAATTCGGGCATTCAGAACATATAGCACGTTGCTGTAAGCAAGCAGATTCTCATTCAAAGATGCAAGTTACTAGGTAGGAACAAGTTTGTATAGGTATTTCAAAGATGCCCAGAACTGAGCTAAACTTGGTATGTGACCAACTCCTAGAAAGAACTTCATGCCCCATCTCCCTTACTTCCAGCTAGTAAGGATCACATAATTCCTAACAAAGTTTTGACACAGATTCCCAATTCGGGCATTCAGAACATATAGCACGTTGCTGTAAGCAAGCACATTCTCATTCAAAGATGCAAGTTACTAGGTAGGAACAAGTTTGTATAGGTATTTCAAAGATGCCCAGAACTGAGCTAAACTTGGTATGTGTCCAACTCCTAGAAATAACTTCATGCCCCATCTCCCTTACTTCCAGCTAGTAAGGATCACATAATTCCTAACAAAGTTTTGACACAGATTCCCAATTCGGGCATTCAGAACATATAGCACGTTGCTGTAAGCAAGCACATTCTCATTCAAAGATGCAAGTTACTATGTAGGAACAAGTTTGTATAGGTATTTCAAAGATGCCCAGAACTGAGCTAAACTTGGTATGTGTCCAACTCCTAGAAATAACTTCATGCCCCATCTGCCTTACTTCCAGCTAGTAAGGATCACATAATTCCTAACAAAGTTTTGACACAGATTCCCAATTCGGGCATTCAGAAGATATAGCACGTTGCTGTAGGCAAGCACATTCTCATTCAAAGTTGCAAGTTACTATGTAGGAACAAGTTTGTATAGGTATTTCAAAGATGCCCAGAACTGAGCTAAACTTGGTATGTGTCCAACTCCTAGAAATAACTTCATGCCCCATCTCCCTTACTTCCAGCTAGTAAGGATCATATAATTCCTAACAAAGTTTTGACACAGATTCCCAATTCGGGCATTCAGAATATATAGCACGTTGCTGTAAGCAAGCACATATCCATTCAAAGTTGCAAGTTACTATGTAGGAACAAGTTTGTATAGGTATTTCAAAGATGCCCAGAACTGAGCTAAACTTGGTATGTGTCCAACTCCTAGAAATAACTTCATGCCCCATCTCCCTTACTTCCAGCTAGTAAGGATCACATTATTCCTAACAAAGTTTTGACACAGATTCCCAATTCGGGCATTCAGAACATATAGCACGTTGCTGTAAGCAAGCACATTCTCATTCAAAGATGCAAGTTACTAGGTAGGAACAAGTTTGTATAGGTATTTCAAAGATGCCCAGAACTGAGCGAAACTTGGTATGTCTCCAACTACAAGAAATAACTTCATGCCCCATCTCCCTTACTTCCAGCTAGTAAGGATCACATAATTCCTAACAAAGTTTTGACACAGATTCCCAATTCGGGCATTCAGAACATATAGCACGTTGCTGTAAGCAAGCACATATTCATTCAAAGTTGCAAGTTACTATGTAGGAACAAGTTTGTATAGGTATTTCAAAGATGCCCAGAACTGAGCTAAACTTGGTATGTGTCCAACTCCTAGAAATAACTTCATGCCCCATCTGCCTTACTTCCAGCTAGTAAGGATCACATAATTCCTAACAAAGTTTTGACACAGATTCCCAATTCGGGCATTCAGAACATATAGCACGTTGCTGTAAGCAAGCAGATTCTCATTCATAGTTGCAAGTTACTATGTAGGAACAAGTTTGTATAGGTATTTCAAAGATGCCCAGAACTGAGCTAAACTTGGTATGTGTCCAACTCCTAGAAATAACTTCATGCCCCATCTGCCTTACATCCAGCTAGTAAGGATCACATAATTCCTAACAAAGTTTTGACACAGATTCCCAATTCGGGCATTCAGAACATATAGCACGTTGCTGTAAGCAAGCACATTCTCATTCAAAGATGCAAGTTACTATGTAGGAACAAGTTTGTATAGGTATTTCAAAGATGCCCAGAACTGAGCTAAACTTGGTATGTGTCCAACTCCTAGAAATAACTTCATGCCCCATCTGCCTTACTTCCAGCTAGTAAGGATCACATAATTCCTAACAAAGTTTTGACACAGATTCCCAATTCGGGCAATCAGAACATATAGCACGTTGCTGTAAGCAAGCAGATTCTCATTCAAAGATGCAAGTTACTATGTAGGAACAAGTTTGTATAGGTATTTCAAAGATGCCCAGAACTGAGCTAAACTTGGTATGTGTCCAACTCCTAGAAATAACTTCATGCCCCATCTGCCTTACTTCCAGCTAGTAAGGATCACATAATTCCTAACAAAGTTTTGACACAGATTCCCAATTCGGGCATTCAGAACATATAGCACGTTGCTGTAAGCAAGCAGATTCTCATTCATAGTTGCAAGTTACTATGTAGGAACAAGTTTGTATAGGTATTTCAAAGATGCCCAGAACTGAGCTAAACTTGGTATGTGTCCAACTCCTAGAAATAACTTCATGCCCCATCTGCCTTACTTCCAGCTAGTAAGGATCACATAATTCCTAACAAAGTTTTGACACAGATTCCCAATTCGGGCATTCAGAACATATAGCACGTTGCTGTAAGCAAGCACATTCTCATTCAAAGATGCAAGTTACTATGTAGGAACAAGTTTGTATAGGTATTTCAAAGATGCCCAGAACTGAGCTAAACTTGGTATGTGTCCAACTCCTAGAAATAACTTCATGCCCCATCTGCCTTACTTCCAGCTAGTAAGGATCACATAATTCCTAACAAAGTTTTGACACAGATTCCCAATTCGGGCATTCAGAACATATAGCACGTTGCTGTAAGCAAGCAGATTCTCATTCAAAGATGCAAGTTACTATGTAGGAACAAGTTTGTATAGGTATTTCAAAGATGCCCAGAACTGAGCTAAACTTGGTATGTGTCCAACTCCTAGAAATAACTTCATGCCCCATCTGCCTTACTTCCAGCTAGTAAGGATCACATAATTCCTAACAAAGTTTTGACACAGATTCCCAATTCGGGCATTCAGAACATATAGCACCTTGCTGTAAGCAAGCAGATTCTCATTCAAAGATGCAAGTTACTATGTAGGAACAAGTTTGTATAGGTATTTCAAAGATGCCCAGAACTGAGCTAAACTTGGTATGTGTCCAACTCCTAGAAATAACTTCATGCCCCATCTCCCTTACTTCCAGCTAGTAAGGATCACATAATTCCTAACAAAGTTTTGACACAGATTCCCAATTCGGGCATTCAGAACATATAGCACGTTGCTCTAAGCAAGCAGATTCTCATTCAAAGTTGCAAGTTACTATGTAGGAACAAGTTTGTATAGGTATTTCAAAGATGCCCAGAACTGAGCTAAACTTGGTATGTGTCCAACTCCTAGAAATAACTTCATGCCCCATCTCCCTTACTTCCAGCTAGTAAGGATGACATAATTCCTAACAAAGTTTTGACACAGATTCCCAATTCGGGCATTCAGAACATATAGCACGTTGCTGTAAGCAAGCACATTTTCATTCAAAGTTGCAAGTTACTATGTAGGAACAAGTTTGTATAGGTATTTCAAAGATGCCCAGAACTGAGCTAAACTTGGTATGTGTCCAACTCCTAGAAATAACTTCATGCCCCATCTCCCTTACTTCCAGCTAGTAAGGATCACATAATTCCTAACAAAGTTTTGACACAGATTCCCAATTCGGGCATTCAGAACATATAGCACGTTGCTGTAAGCAAGCAGATTCTCATTCAAAGATGCAAGTTACTAGGTAGGAACAAGTTTGTATAGGTATTTCAAAGATGCCCAGAACTGAGCTAAACTTGGTATGTGTCCAACTCCTAGAAATAACTTCATGCCCCATCTCCCTTACTTCCAGCTAGTAAGGATCACATAATTCCTAACAAACTTTTGACACAGATTCCCAATTCGGGCATTCAGAACATATAGCACGTTGCTGTACGCAAGCAGATTCTCATTCAAAGATGCAAGTTACTAGGAAGGAACAAGTTTGTATAGGTATTTCAAAGATGCCCAGAACTGAGCTAAACTTTGTATGTGTCCAACTCCTAGAAATAACTTCATGCCCCATCTCCCTTACTTCCAGCTAGTAAGGATCACATAATTCCTAACAAAGTTTTGACACAGATTCCCAATTCGGGCATTCAGAACATATAGCACGATGCTGTAAGCAAGCACATTTTGATTCAAAGTTGCAAGTTACTATGTAGGAACAAGTTTGTATAGGTATTTCAAAGATGCCCAGAACTGAGGGAAACTTGGTATGTGTCCAACTCCTAGAAATAATTTCATGCCCCATCTCTCTTACTTCCAGCTAGTAAGGATCACATAATTCCTAACAAAGTTTTGACACAGATTGCCAATTCGGGCATTCAGAACATATAGCACGTTGCTGTAAGCAAGCACATTCTCATTCAAAGTTGCAAGTTACTATGTAGGAACAAGTTTGTATAGGTATTTCAAAGATGCCCAGAACTGAGCTAAACTTGGTATGTGTCCAACTCCTAGAAATAACTTCATGCCCCATCTCCCTTATTTCCAGCTAGTAAGGATCATATAATTCCTAACAAAGTTTTGACACAGATTGCCAATTCGGGCATTCAGAACATATAGCACGTTGCTGTAAGCAAGCACATTTTCATTCAAAGTTGCAAGTTACTATGTAGGAACAAGTTTGTATAGGTATTTCAAAGATGCCCAGAACTGAGCTAAACTTGGTATGTGTCCAACTCCTAGAAATAACTTCATGCCCCATCTCCCTTACTTCCAGCTAGTAAGGATCACATAATTCCTAACAAAGTTTTGACACAGATTCCCAATTCGGGCATTCAGAACATATAGCACGTTGCTGTAAGCAAGCAGATTCTCATTCAAAGATGCAAGTTACTAGGTAGGAACAAGTTTGTATAGGTATTTCAAAGATGCCCAGAACTGAGCTAAACTTGGTATGTGTCCAACTCCTAGAAATAACTTCATGCCCCATCTCCCTTACTTCCAGCTAGTAAGGATGACATAATTCCTAACAAAGTTTTGACACAGATTCCCAATTCGGGCATTCAGAACATATAGCACGTTGCTGTAAGCAAGCACATTCTCATTCAAAGATGCAAGTTACTATGTAGGAACAAGTATGTATAGGTTTTTCAAAGATGTCCAGAACTGAGCTAAAGTTGGTATGTCTCCAACTCCAAGAAATAACTTCATGCCCCATCTCCCTTACTTCCAGCTAGTAAGGATCACATAATTCCTAACAAAGTTTTGACACAGATTCCCAATTCGGGCACTCAGAACTTATAGCACGTTGCTGTAAGCAAGCACATTCTCATTCAAAGTTGCAAGTTACTATGTAGGAACAAGTTTGTATAGGTATTTCAAAGATGCCCAGAACTGAGCTAAACTTGGTATGTGTCCAACTCCTAGAAATAACTTCATGCCCCATCTGCCTTACTTCCAGCTAGTAAGGATCACATAATTCCTAACAAAGTTTTGACACAGATTCCCAATTCGGGCATTCAGAACATATAGCACGTTGCTGTAAGCAAGCACGTTCTCATTCAAAGATGCCAGTTACTATGTAGGAACAAGTTTGTATAGGTATTTCAAAGATGCCCAGAACTGAGCTAAACTTGGTATGTGTCCAACTCCTAGAAATAACTTCATGCCCCATCTCCCTTACTTCCAGCTAGTAAGGATCACATAATTCCTAACAAAGTTTTGACACAGATTCCCAATTCGGGCATTCAGAACATATAGCACGTTGCTGTAAGCAAGCACATTCTCATTCAAAGTTGCAAGTTACTATGTAGGAACAAGTTTGTATAGGTATTTCAAAGATGCCCAGAACTGAGCTAAACTTGGTATGTGTCCAACTCCTAGAAATAACTTCATGCCCCATCTCCCTTACTTCCAGCTAGTAAGGATCACATAATTCCTAACAAAGTTTTGACACAGATTGCCAATTCGGGCATTCAGAACATATAGCACGTTGCTGTAAGCAAGCACATTCTCATTCAAAAATGCAAGTTACTAGGTAGGAACAAGTTTGTATAGGTATTTCAAAGATGCCCAGAACTGAGCTAAACTTGGTATGTGTCCAACTCCTAGAAATAACTTCATGCCCCATCTCCCTTACTTCCAGCTAGTAAGGATCACATAATTCCTAACAAAGTGTTGACACAGATTGCCAATTCGGGCATTCAGAACATATAGCACGTTGCTGTAAGCAAGCACATTCTCATTCAAAGATGCAAGTTACTATGTAGGAACAAGTTTGTATAGGTATTTCAAAGATGCCCAGAACTGAGCTAAAGTTGGTATGTCTCCAACTCCAAGAAATAACTTCATGCCCCATCTCCCTTACTTCCAGCTAGTAAGGATCACATAATTCCTAACAAAGTTTTGACACAGATTCCCAATTCGGGCATTCAGAACTTATAGCACGTTGCTGTAAGCAAGCACATTCTCATTCAAAGTTGCAAGTTACTATGTAGGAACAAGTTTGTATAGGTATTTCAAAGATGCCCAGAACTGAGCTAAACTTGGTATGTGTCCAACTCCTAGAAATAACTTCATGCCCCATCTGCCGTACTTCCAGCTAGTAAGGATCACATAATTCCTAACAAAGTTTTGACACAGATTCCCAATTCGGTCATTCAGAACATATAGCACGTTGCTGTAAGCAAGCAGATTCTCATTCAAAGATGCAAGTTACTATGTAGGAACAAGTTTGTATAGGTATTTCAAAGATGCCCAGAACTGAGCTAAACTTGGTATGTGTCCAACTCCTAGAAATAACTTCATGCCCCATCTGCCTTACTTCCAGCTAGTAAGGATCACATAATTCCTAACAAAGTTTTGACACAGATTCCCAATTCGGGCATTCAGAACATATAGCACGTTGCTGTAAGCAAGCAGATTCTCATTCAAAGATGCAAGTTACTATGTAGGAACAAGTTTGTATAGGTATTTCAAAGATGCCCAGAACTGAGCTAAACTTGGTATGTGTCCAACTCCTACAAATAACTTCATGCCCCATCTGCCTTACTTCCAGCTAGTAAGGATCACATAATTCCTAACAAAGTTTTGACACAGATTGCCAATTCGGGCATTCAGAACATATAGCACGTTGCTGTAAGCAAGCAGATTCTCATTCAAAGTTGCAAGTTACTAGGTAGGAACAAGTTTGTATAGGTATTTCAAAGATGCCCAGAACTGAGCTAAACTTGGTATGTGTCCAACTCCTAGAAATAACTTCATGCCCCATCTCCCTTACTTCCAGCTAGTAAGGATCACATAATTCCTAACAAAGTTTTGACACAGATTCCCAATTCGGGCATTCAGAACATATAGCACGTTGCTGTAAGCAAGCACATTTTCATTCAAAGTTGCAAGTTACTATGTAGGAACAAGTTTGTATAGGTATTTCAAAGATGCCCAGAACTGAGCTAAACTTGGTATGTGTCCAACTCCTAGAAATAATTTCATGCCCCATCTCCCTTACTTCCAGCTAGTAAGGATCACATAATTCCTAACAAAGTTTTGACACAGATTGCCAATTCGGGCATTCAGAACATATAGCACGTTGCTGTAAGCAAGAACATTCTCATTCAAAGTTGCAAGTTACTATGTAGGAACAAGTTTGTATAGGTATTTCAAAGATGCCCAGAACTGAGCTAAACTTGGTATGTGTCCAACTCCTAGAAATAACTTCATGCCCCATCTCCCTTACTTCCAGCTAGTAAGAATCATATAATTCCTAACAAAGTTTTGACACAGATTGCCAATTCTAGCATTCAGAACATATAGCACGTTGCTGTAAGCAAGCACATTTTCATTCAAAGTTGCAAGTTACTATGTAGGAACAAGTTTGTATAGGTATTTCAAAGATGCCCAGAACTGAGCTAAACTTGGTATGTGTCCAACTCCTAGAAATAACTTCATGCCCCATCTCCCTTACTTCCAGCTAGTAAGGATCACATAATTCCTAACAAAGTTTTGACACAGATTCCCAATTCGGGCATTCAGAACATATAGCACGTTGCTGTAAGCAAGCAGATTCTCATTCAAAGATGCAAGTTACTAGGTAGGAACAAGTTTATTATAGGTATTTCAAAGATGCCCAGAACTGAGCTAAACTTGGTATGTGTCAAACTCCTAGAAATAACTTCATGCCCCATCTCCCTTACTTCCAGCTAGTAAGGATCACATAATTCCTAACAAAGTTTTGACACAGATTCCCAATTCGGGCATTCAGAACATATAGCACGTTGCTGTAAGCAAGCACATTCTCATTCAAAGATGCAAGTTACTATGTAGGAACAAGTATGTATAGGTTTTTCAAAGATGCCCAGAACTGAGCTAAAGTTGGTATGTCTCCAACTCCAAGAAATAACTTCATGCACCATCTCCCTTACTTCCAGCTAGTAAGGATCACATAATTCCTAACAAAGTTTTGACACAGATTCCCAATTCGGGCACTCAGAACTTATAGCACGTTGCTGTAAGCAAGCACATTCTCATTCAAAGTTGCAAGTTACTATGTAGGAACAAGTTTGTATAGGTATTTCAAAGATGCCCAGAACTGAGCTAAACTTGGTATGTGTCCGACTCCTAGAAATAACTTCATGCCCCATCTCCCTTACTTCCAGCTAGTAAGGATCACATAATTCCTAACAAAGTTTTGACACAGATTCCCAATTCGGGCATTCAGAACATATAGCACGTTGCTGTAAGCAAGCACATTTTCATTCAAAGTTGCAAGTTACTATGTAGGAACAAGTTTGTATAGGTATTTCAAAGATGCCCAGAACTGAGCTAAACTTGGTATGTGTCCAACTCCTAGAAATAACTTCATGCCCCATCTCCCTTACTTCCAGCTAGTAAGGATCATATAATTCCTAACAAAGTTTTGACACAGATTCCCAATTCGGGCATTCAGAACATATAGCACGTTGCTGTAAGCAAGCACATTTTCATTCAAAGTTGCAAGTTACTATGTAGGAACAAGTTTGTATAGGTATTTCAAAGATGCCCAGAACTGAGCTAAACTTGGTATGTGTCCAACTCCTAGAAATAACTTCATGCCCCATCTGCCTTACTTCCAGCTAGTAAGGATCACATAATTCCTAACAAAGTTTTGACACAGATTCCCAATTCGGGCATTCAGAACATATAGCACGTTGCTGTAAGCAAGCAGATTCTCATTCAAAGATGCAAGTTACTATGTAGGAACAAGTTTGTATAGGTATTTCAAAGATGCCCAGAACTGAGCTAAACTTGGTATGTGTCCAACTCCTAGAAATAACTTCATGCCCCATCTCCCTTACTTCCAGCTAGTAAGGATCACATAATTCCTAACAAAGTTTTGACACAGATTGCCAATTCGGGCATTCAGAACATATAGCACGTTGCTGTAAGCAAGCACATTCTCATTCAAAGATGCAAGTTACTATGTAGGAACAAGTTTGTATAGGTATTTCAAAGATGCCCAAAACTGAGCTAAAGTTGGTATGTCTCCAACTCCAAGAAATAACTTCATGCCCCATCTCCCTTACTTCCAGCTAGTAGGGTCACATAATTCCTAACAAAGTTTTGACACAGATTCCCAATTCGGGCATTCAGAACTTATAGCACGTTGCTGTAAGCAAGCACATTCTCATTCAAAGTTGCAAGTTACTATGTAGGAACAAGTTTGTATAGGTATTTCAAAGATGCCCAGAACTGAGCTAAACTTGGTATGTGTCCAACTCCTAGAAATAACTTCATGCCCCATCTCCCTTACTTCCAGCTAGTAAGGATCACATAATTCCTAACAAAGTTTTGACACAGATTCCCAATTCGGGCATTCAGAACATATAGCACGTTGCTGTAAGCAAGCACATTCTCATTCAAAGTTGCAAGTTACTATGTAGGAACAAGTTTGTATAGGTATTTCAAAGATGCCCAGAACTGAGCTAAACTTGGTATTTGTCCAACTCCTAGAAATAACTTCATGCCCCATCTGCCTTACTTCCAGCTAGTAAGGATCACATAATTCCTAACAAAGTTTTGACACAGATTCCCAATTCGGGCATTCAGAACATATAGCACGTTGCTGTAAGCAAGCACATTCTCATTCAAAGTTGCAAGTTACTATGTAGGAACAAGTTTGTATAGGTATTTCAAAGATGCCCAGAACTGAGCTAAACTTGGTATGTGTCCACCTCCTAGAAATAACTTCATGCCCCATCTCCCTTACTTCCAGCTAGTAAGGATCATATAATTCCTAACAAAGTTTTGACACAGATTCCCAATTCGGGCATTCAGAACATATAGCACGTTGCTGTAAGCAAGCACATTCTCATTCAAAGTTGCAAGTTACTATGTAGGAACAAGTTTGTATAGGTATTTCAAAGATGCCCAGAACTGAGCTAAACTTGGTATTTGTCCAACTCCTAGAAATAACTTCATGCCCCATCTGCCTTACTTCCAGCTAGTAAGGATCACATAATTCCTAACAAAGTTTTGACACAGATTCCCAATTCGGGCATTCAGAACATATAGCACGTTGCTGTAAGCAAGCACATTCTCATTCAAAGTTGCAAGTTACTATGTAGGAACAAGTTTGTATAGGTATTTCAAAGATGCCCAGAACTGAGCTAAACTTGGTATGTGTCCACCTCCTAGAAATAACTTCATGCCCCATCTCCCTTACTTCCAGCTAGTAAGGATCATATAATTCCTAACAAAGTTTTGACACAGATTCCCAATTCGGGCATTCAGAACATATAGCACGTTGCTGTAAGCAAGCACATTTTCATTCAAAGTTGCAAGTTACTATGTAGGAACAAGTTTGTATAGGTATTTCAAAGATGCCCAGAACTGAGCTAAACTTGGTATGTGTCCAACTCCTAGAAATAACTTCATGCCCCATCTGCCTTACTTCCAGCTAGTAAGGATCACATAATTCCTAACAAAGTGTTGACACAGATTCCCAATTCGGGCATTCAGAACATATAGCACGTTGCTGTAAGAAAGCACATTCTCATTCAAAGATGCAAGTTACTATGTAGGAACAAGTTTGTATAGGTATTTCAAAGATGCCCAGAACTGAGCTAAACTTGGTATGTGTCCAACTCCTAGAAATAACTTCATGCCCCATCTCCCTTACTTCCAGCTAGTAAGGATCACATAATTCCTAACAAAGTTTTGACACAGATTGCCAATTCGGGCATTCAGAACATATAGCACGTACTGTAAGCAAGCACATTCTCATTCAAAGATGCAAGTTACTAGGTAGGAACAAGTTTGTATAGGTATTTCAAAGATGCCCAGAACTGAGCGAAACTTGGTATGTCTCCAACTCCAAGAAATAACTTCATGCCCCATCTCCCTTACTTCCAGCTAGTAAGGATCACATAATTCCTAACAAAGTTTTGACACAGATTCCCAATTCGGGCATTCAGAACATATAGCACGTTGCTGTAAGCAAGCAGATTCTCATTCAAAGATGCAAGTTACTATGTAGGAACAAGTTTGTATAGGTATTTCAAAGATGCCCAGAACTGAGCTAAACTTGGTATGTGTCCAACTCCTAGAAATAACTTCATGCCCCATCTCCCTTACTTCCAGCTAGTAAGGATCACATAATTCCTAACAAAGTTTTGACACAGATTCCCAATTCGGGCATTCAGAACATATAGCACGTTGCTGTAAGCAAGCACATTCTCATTCAAAGATGCAAGTTACTAGGTAGGAACAAGTTTGTATAGGTATTTCAAAGATGCCCAGAACTGAGCTAAACTTGGTATGTGTCCAACTCCTAGAAATAACTTCATGCCCCATCTCCCTTACTTCCAGCTAGTAAGGATCACATAATTCCTAACAAAGTTTTGACACAGATTCCCAATTCGGGCATTCAGAACATATAGCACGTTGCTGTAAGCAAGCACATTTTCATTCAAAGTTGCAAGTTACTATGTAGGAACAAGTTTGTATAGGTATTTCAAAGATGCCCAGAACTGAGCTAAACTTGGTATGTGTCCAACTCCTAGAAATAACTTCATGCCCCATCTCCCTTACTTCCAGCTAGTAAGGATCACATAATTCCTAACAAAGTTTTGACACAGATTCCCAATTCGGGCATTCAGAACATATAGCACGTTGCTGTAAGCAAGCACATTCTCATTCAAAGATGCAAGTTACTATGTAGGAACAAGTTTGTATAGGTATTTCAAAGATGCCCAGAACTGAGCTAAACTTGGTATGTCTCCAACTCCAAGAAATAACTTCATGCCCCATCTCCCTTACTTCCAGCTAGTAAGGATCACATAATTCCTAACAAAGTTTTGACACAGATTCCCAATTCGGGCATTCAGAACATATAGCACGTTGCTGTAAGCAAGCACATTTTCCTTCAAAGTTGCAAGTTACTATGTAGGAACAAGTTTGTATAGGTATTTCAAAGATGCCCAGAACTGAGCTAAACTTGGTATGTGTCCAACTCCTAGAAATAACTTCATGCCCCATCTGCCTTACTTCCAGCTAGTAAGGATCACATAATTCCTAACAAAGATTTGACACAGATTCCCAATTCGGGCATTCAGAACATATAGCACGTTGCTGTAAGCAAGCAGATTCTCATTCAAAGATGCAAGTTACTATGTAGGAACAAGTTTGTATAGGTATTTCAAAGATGCCCAGAACTGAGCTAAACTTGGTATGTGTCCAACTCCTAGAAATAACTTCATGCCCCATCTCCCTTACTTCCAGCTAGTAAGGATCACATAATTCCTAACAAAGTTTTGACACAGATTGCCAATTCGGGCATTCAGAACATATAGCACGTTGCTGTAAGCAAGCACATTTTCATTCAAAGTTGCAAGTTACTATGTAGGAACAAGTTTGTATAGGTATTTCAAAGATGCCCAGAACTGAGCTAAACTTGGTATGGGTCCAACTCCTAGAAATAACTTCATGCCCCATCTCCCTTACTTCCAGCTAGTAAAGATCACATAATTCCTAACAAAGTTTTGACACAGATTGCCAATTCGGGCATTCAGAACATATAGCACGTTGCTGTAAGCAAGCACATTCTCATTCAAAGATGCAAGTTACTATGTAGGAACAAGTTTGTATAGGTATTTCAAAGATGCCCAGAACTGAGCTAAAGTTGGTATGTCTCCAACTCCAAGAAATAACTTCATGCCCCATCTCCCTTACTTCCAGCTAGTAAGGATCACATAATTCCTAACAAAGTTTTGACACAGATTCCCAATTCGGGCATTCAGAACATATAGCACGTTGCTGTAAGCAAGCACATTCTCATTCAAAGTTGCAAGTTACTATGTAGGAACAAGTTTGTATAGGTATTTCAAAGATGCCCAGAACTGAGCTAAACTTGGTATGTGTCCAACTCCTAGAAATAACTTCATGCCCCATCTCCCTTACTTCCAGCTAGTAAGGATCACATAATTCCTAACAAAGTTTTGACACAGATTCCCAATTCGGGCATTCAGAACATATAGCACGTTGCTGTAAGCAAGCAGATTCTCATTCAAAGTTGCAAGTTACTATATAGGAACAAGTTTGTATAGGTATTTCAAAGATGCCCAGAACTGAGCTAAATTTGGTATGTGTCCAACTCCTAGAAATAACTTCATGCCCCATCTGCCTTACTTCCAGCTAGTAAGGATCACATAATTCCTAACAAAGTTTTGACACAGATTCCCAATTCGGGCATTCAGAACATATAGCACGTTGCTGTAAGCAAGCACATTTTCATTCAAAGTTGCAAGTTACTATGTAGGAACAAGTTTGTATAGGTATTTCAAAGATGCCCAGAACTGAGCTAAACTTGGTATGTGTCCAACTCCTAGAAATAACTTCATGCCCCATCTCCCTTACTTCCAGCTAGTAAGGATCATATAATTCCTAACAAAGTTTTGACACAGATTCCCAATTCGGGCATTCAGAACATATAGCACGTTGCTGTAAGCAAGCACATTTTCATTCAAAGTTGCAAGTTACTATGTAGCAACAAGTTTGTATAGGTATTTCAAAGATGCCCAGAACTGAGCTAAACTTGGTATGTGTCCAACTCCTAGAAATAACTTCATGCCCCATCTCCCTTACTTCCAGCTAGTAAGGATCACATAATTCCTAACAAAGTTTTGACACAGATTCCCAATTCGGGCATTCAGAACATATAGCACGTTGCTGTAAGCAAGCACATTTTCATTCAAAGTTGCAAGTTACTATGTAGGAACAAGTTTGTATAGGTATTTCAAAGATGCCCAGAACTGAGCTAAACTTGGTATGTGTCCAACTCCTAGAAATAACTTCATGCCCCATCTCCCTTACTTCCAGCTAGTAAGGATCATATAATTCCTAACAAAGTTTTGACACAGATTCCCAATTCGGGCATTCAGAACATATAGCACGTTGCTGTAAGCAAGCACATATCCATTCAAAGTTGCAAGTTACTATGTAGGAACAAGTTTGTATAGGTATTTCAAAGATGCCCAAAACTGAGCTAAAGTTGGTATGTCTCCAACTCCAAGAAATAACTTCATGCCCCATCTCCCTTACTTCCAGCTAGTAGGGTCACATAATTCCTAACAAAGTTTTGACACAGATTCCCAATTCGGGCATTCAGAACTTATAGCACGTTGCTGTAAGCAAGCACATTCTCATTCAAAGTTGCAAGTTACTATGTAGGAACAAGTTTGTATAGGTATTTCAAAGATGCCCAGAACTGAGCTAAACTTGGTATGTGTCCAACTCCTAGAAATAACTTCATGCCCCATCTCCCTTACTTCCAGCTAGTAAGGATCACATAATTCCTAACAAAGTTTTGACACAGATTCCCAATTCGGGCATTCAGAACATATAGCACGTTGCTGTAAGCAAGCACATTCTCATTCAAAGTTGCAAGTTACTATGTAGGAACAAGTTTGTATAGGTATTTCAAAGATGCCCAGAACTGAGCTAAACTTGGTATTTGTCCAACTCCTAGAAATAACTTCATGCCCCATCTGCCTTACTTCCAGCTAGTAAGGATCACATAATTCCTAACAAAGTTTTGACACAGATTCCCAATTCGGGCATTCAGAACATATAGCACGTTGCTGTAAGCAAGCACATTCTCATTCAAAGTTGCAAGTTACTATGTAGGAACAAGTTTGTATAGGTATTTCAAAGATGCCCAGAACTGAGCTAAACTTGGTATGTGTCCACCTCCTAGAAATAACTTCATGCCCCATCTCCCTTACTTCCAGCTAGTAAGGATCATATAATTCCTAACAAAGTTTTGACACAGATTCCCAATTCGGGCATTCAGAACATATAGCACGTTGCTGTAAGCAAGCACATTCTCATTCAAAGTTGCAAGTTACTATGTAGGAACAAGTTTGTATAGGTATTTCAAAGATGCCCAGAACTGAGCTAAACTTGGTATTTGTCCAACTCCTAGAAATAACTTCATGCCCCATCTGCCTTACTTCCAGCTAGTAAGGATCACATAATTCCTAACAAAGTTTTGACACAGATTCCCAATTCGGGCATTCAGAACATATAGCACGTTGCTGTAAGCAAGCACATTCTCATTCAAAGTTGCAAGTTACTATGTAGGAACAAGTTTGTATAGGTATTTCAAAGATGCCCAGAACTGAGCTAAACTTGGTATGTGTCCACCTCCTAGAAATAACTTCATGCCCCATCTCCCTTACTTCCAGCTAGTAAGGATCATATAATTCCTAACAAAGTTTTGACACAGATTCCCAATTCGGGCATTCAGAACATATAGCACGTTGCTGTAAGCAAGCACATTTTCATTCAAAGTTGCAAGTTACTATGTAGGAACAAGTTTGTATAGGTATTTCAAAGATGCCCAGAACTGAGCTAAACTTGGTATGTGTCCAACTCCTAGAAATAACTTCATGCCCCATCTGCCTTACTTCCAGCTAGTAAGGATCACATAATTCCTAACAAAGTGTTGACACAGATTCCCAATTCGGGCATTCAGAACATATAGCACGTTGCTGTAAGAAAGCACATTCTCATTCAAAGATGCAAGTTACTATGTAGGAACAAGTTTGTATAGGTATTTCAAAGATGCCCAGAACTGAGCTAAACTTGGTATGTGTCCAACTCCTAGAAATAACTTCATGCCCCATCTCCCTTACTTCCAGCTAGTAAGGATCACATAATTCCTAACAAAGTTTTGACACAGATTGCCAATTCGGGCATTCAGAACATATAGCACGTACTGTAAGCAAGCACATTCTCATTCAAAGATGCAAGTTACTAGGTAGGAACAAGTTTGTATAGGTATTTCAAAGATGCCCAGAACTGAGCGAAACTTGGTATGTCTCCAACTCCAAGAAATAACTTCATGCCCCATCTCCCTTACTTCCAGCTAGTAAGGATCACATAATTCCTAACAAAGTTTTGACACAGATTCCCAATTCGGGCATTCAGAACATATAGCACGTTGCTGTAAGCAAGCAGATTCTCATTCAAAGATGCAAGTTACTATGTAGGAACAAGTTTGTATAGGTATTTCAAAGATGCCCAGAACTGAGCTAAACTTGGTATGTGTCCAACTCCTAGAAATAACTTCATGCCCCATCTCCCTTACTTCCAGCTAGTAAGGATCACATAATTCCTAACAAAGTTTTGACACAGATTCCCAATTCGGGCATTCAGAACATATAGCACGTTGCTGTAAGCAAGCACATTCTCATTCAAAGATGCAAGTTACTAGGTAGGAACAAGTTTGTATAGGTATTTCAAAGATGCCCAGAACTGAGCTAAACTTGGTATGTGTCCAACTCCTAGAAATAACTTCATGCCCCATCTCCCTTACTTCCAGCTAGTAAGGATCACATAATTCCTAACAAAGTTTTGACACAGATTCCCAATTCGGGCATTCAGAACATATAGCACGTTGCTGTAAGCAAGCACATTTTCATTCAAAGTTGCAAGTTACTATGTAGGAACAAGTTTGTATAGGTATTTCAAAGATGCCCAGAACTGAGCTAAACTTGGTATGTGTCCAACTCCTAGAAATAACTTCATGCCCCATCTCCCTTACTTCCAGCTAGTAAGGATCACATAATTCCTAACAAAGTTTTGACACAGATTCCCAATTCGGGCATTCAGAACATATAGCACGTTGCTGTAAGCAAGCACATTCTCATTCAAAGATGCAAGTTACTATGTAGGAACAAGTTTGTATAGGTATTTCAAAGATGCCCAGAACTGAGCTAAACTTGGTATGTCTCCAACTCCAAGAAATAACTTCATGCCCCATCTCCCTTACTTCCAGCTAGTAAGGATCACATAATTCCTAACAAAGTTTTGACACAGATTCCCAATTCGGGCATTCAGAACATATAGCACGTTGCTGTAAGCAAGCACATTTTCCTTCAAAGTTGCAAGTTACTATGTAGGAACAAGTTTGTATAGGTATTTCAAAGATGCCCAGAACTGAGCTAAACTTGGTATGTGTCCAACTCCTAGAAATAACTTCATGCCCCATCTGCCTTACTTCCAGCTAGTAAGGATCACATAATTCCTAACAAAGATTTGACACAGATTCCCAATTCGGGCATTCAGAACATATAGCACGTTGCTGTAAGCAAGCAGATTCTCATTCAAAGATGCAAGTTACTATGTAGGAACAAGTTTGTATAGGTATTTCAAAGATGCCCAGAACTGAGCTAAACTTGGTATGTGTCCAACTCCTAGAAATAACTTCATGCCCCATCTCCCTTACTTCCAGCTAGTAAGGATCACATAATTCCTAACAAAGTTTTGACACAGATTGCCAATTCGGGCATTCAGAACATATAGCACGTTGCTGTAAGCAAGCACATTTTCATTCAAAGTTGCAAGTTACTATGTAGGAACAAGTTTGTATAGGTATTTCAAAGATGCCCAGAACTGAGCTAAACTTGGTATGGGTCCAACTCCTAGAAATAACTTCATGCCCCATCTCCCTTACTTCCAGCTAGTAAAGATCACATAATTCCTAACAAAGTTTTGACACAGATTGCCAATTCGGGCATTCAGAACATATAGCACGTTGCTGTAAGCAAGCACATTCTCATTCAAAGATGCAAGTTACTATGTAGGAACAAGTTTGTATAGGTATTTCAAAGATGCCCAGAACTGAGCTAAAGTTGGTATGTCTCCAACTCCAAGAAATAACTTCATGCCCCATCTCCCTTACTTCCAGCTAGTAAGGATCACATAATTCCTAACAAAGTTTTGACACAGATTCCCAATTCGGGCATTCAGAACATATAGCACGTTGCTGTAAGCAAGCACATTCTCATTCAAAGTTGCAAGTTACTATGTAGGAACAAGTTTGTATAGGTATTTCAAAGATGCCCAGAACTGAGCTAAACTTGGTATGTGTCCAACTCCTAGAAATAACTTCATGCCCCATCTCCCTTACTTCCAGCTAGTAAGGATCACATAATTCCTAACAAAGTTTTGACACAGATTCCCAATTCGGGCATTCAGAACATATAGCACGTTGCTGTAAGCAAGCAGATTCTCATTCAAAGTTGCAAGTTACTATATAGGAACAAGTTTGTATAGGTATTTCAAAGATGCCCAGAACTGAGCTAAATTTGGTATGTGTCCAACTCCTAGAAATAACTTCATGCCCCATCTGCCTTACTTCCAGCTAGTAAGGATCACATAATTCCTAACAAAGTTTTGACACAGATTCCCAATTCGGGCATTCAGAACATATAGCACGTTGCTGTAAGCAAGCACATTTTCATTCAAAGTTGCAAGTTACTATGTAGGAACAAGTTTGTATAGGTATTTCAAAGATGCCCAGAACTGAGCTAAACTTGGTATGTGTCCAACTCCTAGAAATAACTTCATGCCCCATCTCCCTTACTTCCAGCTAGTAAGGATCATATAATTCCTAACAAAGTTTTGACACAGATTCCCAATTCGGGCATTCAGAACATATAGCACGTTGCTGTAAGCAAGCACATTTTCATTCAAAGTTGCAAGTTACTATGTAGCAACAAGTTTGTATAGGTATTTCAAAGATGCCCAGAACTGAGCTAAACTTGGTATGTGTCCAACTCCTAGAAATAACTTCATGCCCCATCTCCCTTACTTCCAGCTAGTAAGGATCACATAATTCCTAACAAAGTTTTGACACAGATTCCCAATTCGGGCATTCAGAACATATAGCACGTTGCTGTAAGCAAGCACATTTTCATTCAAAGTTGCAAGTTACTATGTAGGAACAAGTTTGTATAGGTATTTCAAAGATGCCCAGAACTGAGCTAAACTTGGTATGTGTCCAACTCCTAGAAATAACTTCATGCCCCATCTCCCTTACTTCCAGCTAGTAAGGATCATATAATTCCTAACAAAGTTTTGACACAGATTCCCAATTCGGGCATTCAGAACATATAGCACGTTGCTGTAAGCAAGCACATATCCATTCAAAGTTGCAAGTTACTATGTAGGAACAAGTTTGTATAGGTATTTCAAAGATGCCCAGAACTGACCTAAACTTGGTATGTGTCCAACTCCTAGAAATAACTTCATGCCCCATCTGCCTTACTTCCAGCTAGTAAGGATCACATAATTCCTAACAAAGTGTTGACACAGATTCCCAATTCGGGCATTCAGAACATATAGCACGTTGCTGTAAGCAAGCAGATTCTCATTCAAAGATGCAAGTTACTATGTAGGAACAAGTTTGTATAGGTATTTCAAAGATGCCCAGAACTGAGCTAAACTTGGTATGTGTCCAACTCCTAGAAATAACTTCATGCCCCATCTGCCTTACTTCCAGCTAGTAAGGATCACATAATTCCTAACAAAGTTTTGACACAGATTGCCAATTCGGGCATTCAGAACATATAGCACGTTGCTTAAGCAAGCACATTCTCATTCAAAGATGCAAGTTACTAGGTAGGAACAAGTTTGTATAGGTATTTCAAAGATGCCCAGAACTGAGCGAAACTTGGTATGTCTCCAACTCCAAGAAATAACTTCATGCCCCATCTCCCTTACTTCCAGCTAGTAAGGATCACATAATTCCTAACAAAGTTTTGACACAGATTCCCAATTCGGGCATTCAGAACATATAGCACGTTGCTGTAAGCAAGCACATTTTCATTCAAAGTTGCAAGTTACTATGTAGGAACAAGTTTGTATAGGTATTTCAAAGATGCCCAGAACTGAGCTAAACTTGGTATGTGTCCAACTCCTAGAAATAACTTCATGCCCCATCTGCCTTACTTCCAGCTAGTAAGGATCACATAATTCCTAACAAAGTTTTGACACAGATTCCCAATTCGGGCATTCAGAACATATAGCACGTTGCTGTAAGCAAGCAGATTCTCATTCATAGTTGCAAGTTACTATGTAGGAACAAGTTTGTATAGGTATTTCAAAGATGCCCAGAACTGAGCTAAACTTGGTATGTGTCCAACTCCTAGAAATAACTTCATGCCCCATCTGCCGTACTTCCAGCTAGTAAGGATCACATAATTCCTAACAAAGTTTTGACACAGATTCCCAATTCGGTCATTCAGAACATATAGCACGTTGCTGTAAGCAAGCAGATTCTCATTCAAAGATGCAAGTTACTATGTAGGAACAAGTTTGTATAGGTATTTCAAAGATGCCCAGAACTGAGCTAAACTTGGTATGTGTCCAACTCCTAGAAATAACTTCATGCCCCATCTGCCTTACTTCCAGCTAGTAAGGATCACATAATTCCTAACAAAGTTTTGACACAGATTCCCAATTCGGGCATTCAGAACATATAGCACGTTGCTGTAAGCAAGCAGATTCTCATTCAAAGATGCAAGTTACTATGTAGGAACAAGTTTGTATAGGTATTTCAAAGATGCCCAGAACTGAGCTAAACTTGGTATGTGTCCAACTCCTAGAAATAACTTCATGCCCCATCTGCCTTACTTCCAGCTAGTAAGGATCACATAATTCCTAACAAAGTTTTGACACAGATTGCCAATTCGGGCATTCAGAACATATAGCACGTTGCTGTAAGCAAGCAGATTCTCATTCAAAGTTGCAAGTTACTAGGTAGGAACAAGTTTGTATAGGTATTTCAAAGATGCCCAGAACTGAGCTGAACTTGGTATGTGTCCAACTCCTAGAAATAACTTCATGCCCCATCTCCCTTACTTCCAGCTAGTAAGGATCACATAATTCCTAACAAAGTTTTGACACAGATTCCCAATTCGGGCATTCAGAACATATAGCACGTTGCTGTAAGCAAGCACATTTTCATTCAAAGTTGCAAGTTACTATGTAGGAACAAGTTTGTATAGGTATTTCAAAGATGCCCAGAACTGAGCTAAACTTGGTATGTGTCCAACTCCTAGAAATAATTTCATGCCCCATCTCCCTTACTTCCAGCTAGTAAGGATCACATAATTCCTAACAAAGTTTTGACACAGATTGCCAATTCGGGCATTCAGAACATATAGCACGTTGCTGTAAGCAAGCACATTCTCATTCAAAGTTGCAAGTTACTATGTAGGAACAAGTTTGTATAGGTATTTCAAAGATGCCCAGAACTGAGCTAAACTTGGTATGTGTCCAACTCCTAGAAATAACTTCATGCCCCATCTCCCTTACTTCCAGCTAGTAAGAATCATATAATTCCTAACAAAGTTTTGACACAGATTGCCAATTCGGGCATTCAGAACATATAGCACGTTGCTGTAAGCAAGCACATTTTCATTCACAGTTGCAAGTTACTATGTAGGAACAAGTTTGTATAGGTATTTCAAAGATGCCCAGAACTGAGCTAAACTTGGTATGTGTCCAACTCCTAGAAATAACTTCATGCCCCATCTCCCTTACTTCCAGCTAGTAAGGATCACATAATTCCTAACAAAGTTTTGACACAGATTCCCAATTCGGGCATTCAGAACATATAGCACGTTGCTGTACGCAAGCAGATTCTCATTCAAAGATGCAAGTTACTAGGTAGGAACAAGTTTATTATAGGTATTTCAAAGATGCCCAGAACTGAGCTAAACTTGGTATGTGTCAAACTCCTAGAAATAACTTCATGCCCCATCTCCCTTACTTCCAGCTAGTAAGGATCACATAATTCCTAACAAAGTTTTGACACAGATTCCCAATTCGGGCATTCAGAACATATAGCACGTTGCTGTAAGCAAGCACATTCTCATTCAAAGATGCAAGTTACTATGTAGGAACAAGTATGTATAGGTTTTTCAAAGATGCCCAGAACTGAGCTAAAGTTGGTATGTCTCCAACTCCAAGAAATAACTTCATGCCCCATCTCCCTTACTTCCAGCTAGTAAGGATCACATAATTCCTAACAAAGTTTTGACACAGATTCCCAATTCGGGCACTCAGAACTTATAGCACGTTGCTGTAAGCAAGCACATTTTCATTCAAAGTTGCAAGTTACTATGTAGGAACAAGTTTGTATAGGTATTTCAAAGATGCCCAGAACTGAGCTAAACTTGGTATGTGTCCAACTCCTAGAAATAACTTCATGCCCCATCTGCCTTACTTCCAGCTAGTAAGGATCACATAATTCCTAACAAAGTTTTGACACAGATTCCCAATTCGGGCATTCAGAACATATAGCACGTTGCTGTAAGCAAGCAGATTCTCATTCAAAGATGCAAGTTACTATGTAGGAACAAGTTTGTATAGGTATTTCAAAGATGCCCAGAACTGAGCTAAACTTGGTATGTGTCCAACTCCTAGAAATAACTTCATGCCCCATCTCCCTTACTTCCAGCTAGTAAAGATCACATAATTCCTAACAAAGTTTTGACACAGATTGCCAATTCGGGCATTCAGAACATATAGCACGTTGCTGTAAGCAAGCACATTCTCATTCAAAGATGCAAGTTACTAGGTAGGAACAAGTTTGTATAGGTATTTCAAAGATGCCCAGAACTGAGCTAAACTTGGTATGTGTCCAACTCCTAGAAATAACTTCATGCCCCATCTCCCTTACTTCCAGCTAGTAAGGATCACATAATTCCTAACAAAGTTTTGACACAGATTGCCAATTCGGGCATTCAGAACATATAGCACGTTGCTGTAAGCAAGCACATTCTCATTCAAAGATGCAAGTTACTATGTAGGAACAAGTTTGTATAGGTATTTCAAAGATGCCCAGAACTGAGCTAAAGTTGGTATGTCTCCAACTCCAAGAAATAACTTCATGCCCCATCTCCCTTACTTCCAGCTAGTAAGGATCACATAATTCCTAACAAAGTTTTGACACAGATTCCCAATTCGGGCATTCAGAACTTATAGCACGTTGCTGTAAGCAAGCACATTCTCATTCAAAGTTGCAAGTTACTATGTAGGAACAAGTTTGTATAGGTATTTCAAAGATGCCCAGAACTGAGCTAAACTTGGTATGTGTCCAACTCCTAGAAATAAGTTCATGCCCCATCTCCCTTACTTCCAGCTAGTAAGGATCACATAATTCCTAACAAAGTTTTGACACAGATTCCCAATTCGGGCATTCAGAACATATAGCACGTTGCTGTAAGCAAGCACATTCTCATTCAAAGTTGCAAGTTACTATGTAGGAACAAGTTTGTATAGGTATTTCAAAGATGCCCAGAACTGACCTAAACTTGGTATGTGTCCAACTCCTAGAAATAACTTCATGCCCCATCTGCCTTACTTCCAGCTAGTAAGGATCACATAATTCCTAACAAAGTGTTGACACAGATTCCCAATTCGGGCATTCAGAACATATAGCACGTTGCTGTAAGCAAGCAGATTCTCATTCAAAGATGCAAGTTACTATGTAGGAACAAGTTTGTATAGGTATTTCAAAGATGCCCAGAACTGAGCTAAACTTGGTATGTGTCCAACTCCTAGAAATAACTTCATGCCCCATCTGCCTTACTTCCAGCTAGTAAGGATCACATAATTCCTAACAAAGTTTTGACACAGATTGCCAATTCGGGCATTCAGAACATATAGCACGTTGCTTAAGCAAGCACATTCTCATTCAAAGATGCAAGTTACTAGGTAGGAACAAGTTTGTATAGGTATTTCAAAGATGCCCAGAACTGAGCGAAACTTGGTATGTCTCCAACTCCAAGAAATAACTTCATGCCCCATCTCCCTTACTTCCAGCTAGTAAGGATCACATAATTCCTAACAAAGTTTTGACACAGATTCCCAATTCGGGCATTCAGAACATATAGCACGTTGCTGTAAGCAAGCACATTTTCATTCAAAGTTGCAAGTTACTATGTAGGAACAAGTTTGTATAGGTATTTCAAAGATGCCCAGAACTGAGCTAAACTTGGTATGTGTCCAACTCCTAGAAATAACTTCATGCCCCATCTGCCTTACTTCCAGCTAGTAAGGATCACATAATTCCTAACAAAGTTTTGACACAGATTCCCAATTCGGGCATTCAGAACATATAGCACGTTGCTGTAAGCAAGCAGATTCTCATTCATAGTTGCAAGTTACTATGTAGGAACAAGTTTGTATAGGTATTTCAAAGATGCCCAGAACTGAGCTAAACTTGGTATGTGTCCAACTCCTAGAAATAACTTCATGCCCCATCTGCCGTACTTCCAGCTAGTAAGGATCACATAATTCCTAACAAAGTTTTGACACAGATTCCCAATTCGGTCATTCAGAACATATAGCACGTTGCTGTAAGCAAGCAGATTCTCATTCAAAGATGCAAGTTACTATGTAGGAACAAGTTTGTATAGGTATTTCAAAGATGCCCAGAACTGAGCTAAACTTGGTATGTGTCCAACTCCTAGAAATAACTTCATGCCCCATCTGCCTTACTTCCAGCTAGTAAGGATCACATAATTCCTAACAAAGTTTTGACACAGATTCCCAATTCGGGCATTCAGAACATATAGCACGTTGCTGTAAGCAAGCAGATTCTCATTCAAAGATGCAAGTTACTATGTAGGAACAAGTTTGTATAGGTATTTCAAAGATGCCCAGAACTGAGCTAAACTTGGTATGTGTCCAACTCCTAGAAATAACTTCATGCCCCATCTGCCTTACTTCCAGCTAGTAAGGATCACATAATTCCTAACAAAGTTTTGACACAGATTGCCAATTCGGGCATTCAGAACATATAGCACGTTGCTGTAAGCAAGCAGATTCTCATTCAAAGTTGCAAGTTACTAGGTAGGAACAAGTTTGTATAGGTATTTCAAAGATGCCCAGAACTGAGCTGAACTTGGTATGTGTCCAACTCCTAGAAATAACTTCATGCCCCATCTCCCTTACTTCCAGCTAGTAAGGATCACATAATTCCTAACAAAGTTTTGACACAGATTCCCAATTCGGGCATTCAGAACATATAGCACGTTGCTGTAAGCAAGCACATTTTCATTCAAAGTTGCAAGTTACTATGTAGGAACAAGTTTGTATAGGTATTTCAAAGATGCCCAGAACTGAGCTAAACTTGGTATGTGTCCAACTCCTAGAAATAATTTCATGCCCCATCTCCCTTACTTCCAGCTAGTAAGGATCACATAATTCCTAACAAAGTTTTGACACAGATTGCCAATTCGGGCATTCAGAACATATAGCACGTTGCTGTAAGCAAGCACATTCTCATTCAAAGTTGCAAGTTACTATGTAGGAACAAGTTTGTATAGGTATTTCAAAGATGCCCAGAACTGAGCTAAACTTGGTATGTGTCCAACTCCTAGAAATAACTTCATGCCCCATCTCCCTTACTTCCAGCTAGTAAGAATCATATAATTCCTAACAAAGTTTTGACACAGATTGCCAATTCGGGCATTCAGAACATATAGCACGTTGCTGTAAGCAAGCACATTTTCATTCACAGTTGCAAGTTACTATGTAGGAACAAGTTTGTATAGGTATTTCAAAGATGCCCAGAACTGAGCTAAACTTGGTATGTGTCCAACTCCTAGAAATAACTTCATGCCCCATCTCCCTTACTTCCAGCTAGTAAGGATCACATAATTCCTAACAAAGTTTTGACACAGATTCCCAATTCGGGCATTCAGAACATATAGCACGTTGCTGTAAGCAAGCAGATTCTCATTCAAAGATGCAAGTTACTAGGTAGGAACAAGTTTATTATAGGTATTTCAAAGATGCCCAGAACTGAGCTAAACTTGGTATGTGTCAAACTCCTAGAAATAACTTCATGCCCCATCTCCCTTACTTCCAGCTAGTAAGGATCACATAATTCCTAACAAAGTTTTGACACAGATTCCCAATTCGGGCATTCAGAACATATAGCACGTTGCTGTAAGCAAGCACATTCTCATTCAAAGATGCAAGTTACTATGTAGGAACAAGTATGTATAGGTTTTTCAAAGATGCCCAGAACTGAGCTAAAGTTGGTATGTCTCCAACTCCAAGAAATAACTTCATGCCCCATCTCCCTTACTTCCAGCTAGTAAGGATCACATAATTCCTAACAAAGTTTTGACACAGATTCCCAATTCGGGCACTCAGAACTTATAGCACGTTGCTGTAAGCAAGCACATTTTCATTCAAAGTTGCAAGTTACTATGTAGGAACAAGTTTGTATAGGTATTTCAAAGATGCCCAGAACTGAGCTAAACTTGGTATGTGTCCAACTCCTAGAAATAACTTCATGCCCCATCTGCCTTACTTCCAGCTAGTAAGGATCACATAATTCCTAACAAAGTTTTGACACAGATTCCCAATTCGGGCATTCAGAACATATAGCACGTTGCTGTAAGCAAGCAGATTCTCATTCAAAGATGCAAGTTACTATGTAGGAACAAGTTTGTATAGGTATTTCAAAGATGCCCAGAACTGAGCTAAACTTGGTATGTGTCCAACTCCTAGAAATAACTTCATGCCCCATCTCCCTTACTTCCAGCTAGTAAAGATCACATAATTCCTAACAAAGTTTTGACACAGATTGCCAATTCGGGCATTCAGAACATATAGCACGTTGCTGTAAGCAAGCACATTCTCATTCAAAGATGCAAGTTACTAGGTAGGAACAAGTTTGTATAGGTATTTCAAAGATGCCCAGAACTGAGCTAAACTTGGTATGTGTCCAACTCCTAGAAATAACTTCATGCCCCATCTCCCTTACTTCCAGCTAGTAAGGATCACATAATTCCTAACAAAGTTTTGACACAGATTGCCAATTCGGGCATTCAGAACATATAGCACGTTGCTGTAAGCAAGCACATTCTCATTCAAAGATGCAAGTTACTATGTAGGAACAAGTTTGTATAGGTATTTCAAAGATGCCCAGAACTGAGCTAAAGTTGGTATGTCTCCAACTCCAAGAAATAACTTCATGCCCCATCTCCCTTACTTCCAGCTAGTAAGGATCACATAATTCCTAACAAAGTTTTGACACAGATTCCCAATTCGGGCATTCAGAACTTATAGCACGTTGCTGTAAGCAAGCACATTCTCATTCAAAGTTGCAAGTTACTATGTAGGAACAAGTTTGTATAGGTATTTCAAAGATGCCCAGAACTGAGCTAAACTTGGTATGTGTCCAACTCCTAGAAATAAGTTCATGCCCCATCTCCCTTACTTCCAGCTAGTAAGGATCACATAATTCCTAACAAAGTTTTGACACAGATTCCCAATTCGGGCATTCAGAACATATAGCACGTTGCTGTAAGCAAGCACATTCTCATTCAAAGTTGCAAGTTACTATGTAGGAACAAGTTTGTATAGGTATTTCAAAGATGCCCAGAACTGAGCTAAACTTGGTATTTGTCCAACTCCTAGAAATAACTTCATGCCCCATCTGCCTTACTTCCAGCTAGTAAGGATCACATAATTCCTAACAAAGTTTTGACACAGATTCCCAATTCGGGCATTCAGAACATATAGCACGTTGCTGTAAGCAAGCACATTCTCATTCAAAGTTGCAAGTTACTATGTAGGAACAAGTTTGTATAGGTATTTCAAAGATGCCCAGAACTGAGCTAAACTTGGTATGTGTCCACCTCCTAGAAATAACTTCATGCCCCATCTCCCTTACTTCCAGCTAGTAAGGATCATATAATTCCTAACAAAGTTTTGACACAGATTCCCAATTCGGGCATTCAGAACATATAGCACGTTGCTGTAAGCAAGCACATTTTCATTCAAAGTTGCAAGTTACTATGTAGGAACAAGTTTGTATAGGTATTTCAAAGATGCCCAGAACTGAGCTAAACTTGGTATGTGTCCAACTCCTAGAAATAACTTCATGCCCCATCTGCCTTACTTCCAGCTAGTAAGGATCACATAATTCCTAACAAAGTGTTGACACAGATTCCCAATTCGGGCATTCAGAACATATAGCACGTTGCTGTAAGCAAGCAGATTCTCATTCAAAGATGCAAGTTACTATGTAGGAACAAGTTTGTATAGGTATTTCAAAGATGCCCAGAACTGAGCTAAACTTGGTATGTGTCCAACTCCTAGAAATAACTTCATGCCCCATCTCCCTTACTTCCAGCTAGTAAGGATCACATAATTCCTAACAAAGTTTTGACACAGATTGCCAATTCGGGCATTCAGAACATATAGCACGTTGCTGTAAGCAAGCACATTCTCATTCAAAGATGCAAGTTACTAGGTAGGAACAAGTTTGTATAGGTATTTCAAAGATGCCCAGAACTGAGCGAAACTTGGTATGTCTCCAACTCCAAGAAATAACTTCATGCCCCATCTCCCTTACTTCCAGCTAGTAAGGATCACATAATTCCTAACAAAGTTTTGACACAGATTCCCAATTCGGGCATTCAGAACATATAGCACGTTGCTGTAAGCAAGCAGATTCTCATTCAAAGATGCAAGTTACTATGTAGGAACAAGTTTGTATAGGTATTTCAAAGATGCCCAGAACTGAGCTAAACTTGGTATGTGTCCAACTCCTAGAAATAACTTCATGCCCCATCTCCCTTACTTCCAGCTAGTAAGGATCACATAATTCCTAACAAAGTTTTGACACAGATTCCCAATTCGGGCATTCAGAACATATAGCACGTTGCTGTAAGCAAGCACATTTTCATTCAAAGTTGCAAGTTACTATGTAGGAACAAGTTTGTATAGGTATTTCAAAGATGCCCAGAACTGAGCTAAACTTGGTATGTGTCCAACTCCTAGAAATAACTTCATGCCCCATCTCCCTTACTTCCAGCTAGTAAGGATCACATAATTCCTAACAAAGTTTTGACACAGATTGCCAATTCGGGCATTCAGAACATATAGCTCGTTGCTGTAAGCAAGCACATTTTCATTCAAAGTTGCAAGTTACTATGTAGGAACAAGTTTGTATAGGTATTTCAAAGATGCCCAGAACTGAGCTAAACTTGGTATGGGTCCAACTCTTAGAAATAACTTCATGCCCCATCTCCCTTACTTCCAGCTAGTAAAGATCACATAATTCCTAACAAAATTTTTGACACAGATTGCCAATTCGGGCATTCAGAACATATAGCACGTTGCTGTAAGCAAGCACATTCTCATTCAAAGATGCAAGTTACTATGTAGGAACAAGTTTGTATAGGTATTTCAAAGATGCCCAGAACTGAGCTAAAGTTGGTATGTCTCCAACTCCAAGAAATAACTTCATGCCCCATCTCCCTTACTTCCAGCTAGTAAGGATCACATAATTCCTAACAAAGTTTTGACACAGATTCCCAATTCGGGCATTCAGAACTTATAGCACGTTGCTGTAAGCAAGCACATTCTCATTCAAAGTTGCAAGTTACTATGTAGGAACAAGTTTGTATAGGTATTTCAAAGATGCCCAGAACTGAGCTAAACTTGGTATGTGTCCAACTCATAGAAATAACTTCATGCCCCATCTCCCTTACTTCCAGCTAGTAAGGATCACATAATTCCTAACAAAGTTTTGACACAGATTCCCAATTCGGGCATTCAGAACATATAGCACGTTGCTGTAAGCAAGCACATTCTCATTCAAAGTTGCAAGTTACTATGTAGGAACAAGTTTGTATAGGTATTTCAAAGATGCCCAGAACTGAGCTAAACTTGGTATGTGTCCAACTCCTAGAAATAACTTCATGCCCCATCTGCCTTACTTCCAGCTAGTAAGGATCACATAATTCCTAACAAAGTTTTGACACAGATTCCCAATTCGGGCATTCAGAACATATAGCACGTTGCTGTAAGCAAGCACATTTTCATTCAAAGTTGCAAGTTACTATGTAGGAACAAGTTTGTATAGGTATTTCAAAGATGCCCAGAACTGAGCTAAACTTGGTATGTGTCCAACTCCTAGAAATAACTTCATGCCCCGTCTCCCTTACTTCCAGCTAGTAAGGATCATATAATTCCTAACAAAGTTTTGACACAGATTCCCAATTCGGGCATTCAGAACATATAGCACGTTGCTGTAAGCAAGCACATTTTCATTCAAAGTTGCAAGTTACTATGTAGGAACAAGTTTGTATAGGTATTTCAAAGATGCCCAGAACTGAGCTAAACTTGGTATGTGTCCAACTCCTAGAAATAACTTCATGCCCCATCTGCCTTACTTCCAGCTAGTAAGGATCACATAATTCCTAACAAAGTGTTGACACAGATTCCCAATTCGGGCATTCAGAACATATAGCACGTTGCTGTAAGCAAGCAGATTCTCATTCAAAGATGCAAGTTACTATGTAGGAACAAGTTTGTATAGGTATTTCAAAGATGCCCAGAACTGAGCTAAACTTGGTATGTGTCCAACTCCTAGAAATAACTTCATGCCCCATCTCCCTTACTTCCAGCTAGTAAGGATCACATAATTCCTAACAAAGTTTTGACACAGATTGCCAATTGGGGCATTCAGAACATATAGCACGTTGCTGTAAGCAAGCACATTCTCATTCAAAGATGCAAGTTACTAGGTAGGAACAAGTTTGTATAGGTATTTCAAAGATGCCCAGAACTGAGCGAAACTTGGTATGTCTCCAACTCCAAGAAATAACTTCATGCCCCATCTCCCTTACTTCCAGCTAGTAAGGATCACATAATTCCTAACAAAGTTTTGACACAGATTCCCAATTCGGGCATTCAGAACATATAGCACGTTGCTGTAAGCAAGCAGATTCTCATTCAAAGATGCAAGTTACTATGTAGGAACAAGTTTGTATAGGTATTTCAAAGATGCCCAGAACTGAGCTAAACTTGGTATGTGTCCAACTCCTAGAAATAACTTCATGCCCCATCTCCCTTACTTCCAGCTAGTAAGGATCACATAATTCCTAACAAAGTTTTGACACAGATTCCCAATTCGGGCATTCAGAACATATAGCACGTTGCTGTAAGCAAGCACATTCTCATTCAAAGATGCAAGTTACTAGGTAGGAACAAGTTTGTATAGGTATTTCAAAGATGCCCAGAACTGAGCTAAACTTGGTATGTGTCCAACTCCTAGAAATAACTTCATGCCCCATCTCCCTTACTTCCAGCTAGTAAGGATCACATAATTCCTAACAAAGTTTTGACACAGATTCCCAATTCGGGCATTCAGAACATATAGCACGTTGCTGTAAGCAAGCACATTTTCATTCAAAGTTGCAAGTTACTATGTAGGAACAAGTTTGTATAGGTATTTCAAAGATGCCCAGAACTGAGCTAAACTTGGTATGGGTCCAACTCCTAGAAATAACTTCATGCCCCATCTCCCTTACTTCCAGCTAGTAAGGATCACATAATTCCTAACAAAGTTTTGACACAGATTCCCAATTTGGGCATTCAGAACATATAGCACGTTGCTGTAAGCAAGCACATTCTCATTCAAAGATGCAAGTTACTATGTAGGAACAAGTTTGTATAGGTATTTCAAAGATGCCCAGAACTGAGCTAAACTTGGTATGTCTCCAACTCCAAGAAATAACTTCATGCCCCATCTCCCTTACTTCCAGCTAGTAAGGATCACATAATTCCTAACAAAGTTTTGACACAGATTCCCAATTCGGGCATTCAGAACATATAGCACGTTGCTGTAAGCAAGCACATTCTCATTCAAAGTTGCAAGTTACTATGTAGGAACAAGTTTGTATAGGTATTTCAAAGATGCCCAGAACTGAGCTAAACTTGGTATGTGTCCAACTCCTAGAAATAACTTCATGCCCCATCTCCCTTACTTCCAGCTAGTAAGGATCACATAATTCCTAACAAAGTTTTGACACAGATTCCCAATTCGGGCATTCAGAACATATAGCACGTTGCTGTAAGCAAGCACATTTTCATTCAAAGTTGCAAGTTACTATGTAGGAACAAGTTTGTATAGGTATTTCGAAGATGCCCAGAACTGAGCTAAACTTGGTATGTGTCCAACTCCTAGAAATAACTTCATGCCCCATCTCCCTTACTTCCAGCTAGTAAGGATCATATAATTCCTAACAAAGTTTTGACACAGATTCCCAATTCGGGCATTCAGAACATATAGCACGTTGCTGTAAGCAAGCACATTTTCATTCAAAGTTGCAAGTTACTATGTAGGAACAAGTTTGTATAGGTATTTCAAAGATGCCCAGAACTGAGCTAAACTTGGTATGTCTCCAACTCCTAGAAATAACTTCATGCCCCATCTCCCTTACTTCCAGCTAGTAAGGATCATATAATTCCTAACAAAGTTTTGACACAGATTCCCAATTCGGGCATTCAGAACATATAGCACGTTGCTGTAAGCAAGCACATTTTCATTCAAAGTTGCAAGTTACTATGTAGGAACAAGTTTGTATAGGTATTTCAAAGATGCCCAGAACTGAGCTAAACTTGGTATGTGTCCAACTCCTAGAAATAACTTCATGCCCCATTTGCCTTACTTCCAGCTATTAAGGATCACATAATTCCTAACAAAGTGTTGACACAGATTCCCAATTCGGGCATTCAGAACATATAGCACGTTGCTGTAAGCAAGCAGATTCTCATTCAAAGATGCAAGTTACTATGTAGGAACAAGTTTGTATAGGTATTTCAAAGATGCCCAGAACTGAGCTAAACTTGGTATGTGTCCAACTCCTAGAAATAACTTCATGCCCCATCTCCCTTACTTCCAGCTAGTAAGGATCACATAATTCCTAACAAAGTTTTGACACAGATTGCCAATTCGGGCATTCAGAACATATAGCACGTTGCTGTAAGCAAGCACATTCTCATTCAAAGATGCAAGTTACTAGGTAGGAACAAGTTTGTATAGGTATTTCAAAGATGCCCAGAACTGAGCGAAACTTGGTATGTCTCCAACTCCAAGAAATAACTTCATGCCCCATCTCCCTTACTTCCAGCTAGTAAGGATCACATAATTCCTAACAAAGTTTTGACACAGATTCCCAATTCGGGCATTCAGAACATATAGCACGTTGCTGTAAGCAAGCAGATTCTCATTCAAAGATGCAAGTTACTATGTAGGAACAAGTTTGTATAGGTATTTCAAAGATGCCCAGAACTGAGCTAAACTTGGTATGTGTCCAACTCCTAGAAATAACTTCATGCCCCATCTCCCTTACTTCCAGCTAGTAGGGATCACATAATTCCTAACAAAGTTTTGACACAGATTCCCAATTCGGGCATTCAGAACATATAGCACGTTGCTGTAAGCAAGCACATTCTCATTCAAAGATGCAAGTTACTAGGTAGGAACAAGTTTGTATAGGTATTTCAAAGATGCCCAGAACTGAGCTAAACTTGGTATGTGTCCAACTCATAGAAATAACTTCATGCCCCATCTCCCTTACTTCCAGCTAGTAAGGATCACATAATTCCTAACAAAGTTTTGACACAGATTCCCAATTCGGGCATTCAGAACATATAGCACGTTGCTGTAAGCAAGCACATTTTCATTCAAAGTTGCAAGTTACTATGTAGGAACAAGTTTGTATAGGTATTTCAAAGATGCCCAGAACTGAGCTAAACTTGGTATGTGTCCAACTCCTAGTAATAACTTCATGCCCCATCTCCCTTACTTCCAGCTAGTAGGGATCACATAATTCCTAACAAAGTTTTGACACAGATTCCCAATTCGGGCCTTCAGAACATATAGCACGTTGCTGTAAGCAAGCACATTCTCATTCAAAGATGCAAGTTACTATGTAGGAACAAGTTTGTATAGGTATTTCAAAGATGCCCAGAACTGAGCTAAACTTGGTATGTCTCCAACTCCAAGAAATAACTTCATGCCCCATCTCCCTTACTTCCAGCTAGTAAGGATGACATAATTCCTAACAAAGTTTTGACACAGATTCCCAATTCGGGCATTCAGAACATATAGCACGTTGCTGTAAGCAAGCACATTCTCATTCAAAGTTGCAAGTTACTATGTAGGAACAAGTTTGTATAGGTATTTCAAAGATGCCCAGAACTGAGCTAAACTTGGTATGTGTCCAACTCCTAGAAATAACTTCATGCCCCATCTCCCTTACTTCCAGCTAGTAAGGATGACATAATTCCTAACAAAGTTTTGACACAGATTCCCAATTCGGGCATTCAGAACATATAGCACGTTGCTGTAAGCAAGCACATTTTCATTCAAAGTTGCAAGTTACTATGTAGGAACAAGTTTGTATAGGTATTTCAAAGATGCCCAGAACTGAGCTAAACTTGGTATGTGTCCAACTCCTAGAAATAACTTCATGCCCCATCTCCCTTACTTCCAGCTAGTAAGGATCACATAATTCCTAACAAAGTTTTGACACAGATTCCCAATTCGGGCATTCAGAACATATAGCACGTTGCTGTAAGCAAGCAGATTCTCATTCAAAGATGCAAGTTACTAGGTAGGAACAAGTTTGTATAGGTATTTCAAAGATGCCCAGAACTGAGCTAAACTTGGTATGTGTCCAACTCCTAGAAATAACTTCATGCCCCATCTCCCTTACTTCCAGCTAGTAAGGATCACATAATTCCTAACAAAGTTTTGACACAGATTCCCAATTCGGGCATTCAGAACATATAGCACGTTGCTGTACGCAAGCAGATTCTCATTCAAAGATGCAAGTTACTAGGTAGGAACAAGTTTGTATAGGTATTTCAAAGATGCCCAGAACTGAGCTAAACTTGGTATGTGTCCAACTCCTAGAAATAACTTCATGCCCCATCTCCCTTACTTCCAGCTAGTAAGGATCACATAATTCCTAACAAAGTTTTGACACAGATTCCCAATTCGGGCATTCAGAACATATAGCACGTTGCTGTAAGCAAGCACATTCTCATTCAAAGTTGCAAGTTACTATGTAGGAACAAGTTTGTATAGGTATTTCAAAGATGCCCAGAACTGAGCTAAACTTGGTATGTGTCCAACTCCTAGAAATAACTTCATGCCCCATCTCCCTTACTTCCAGCTAGTAAGGATCATATAATTCCTAACAAAGTTTTGACACAGATTGCCAATTCGGGCATTCAGAACATATAGCACGTTGCTGTAAGCAAGCACATTTTCATTCAAAGTTGCAAGTTACTATGTAGGAACAAGTTTGTATAGGTATTTCAAAGATGCCCAGAACTGAGTTAAACTTGGTATGTGTCCAACTCCTAGAAATAACTTCATGCCCCATCTCCCTTACTTCCAGCTAGTAAGGATCACATAATTCCTAACAAAGTTTTGACACAGATTCCCAATTCGGGCATTCAGAACATATAGCACGTTGCTGTAAGCAAGCAGATTCTCATTCAAAGATGCAAGTTACTAGGTAGGAACAAGTTTGTATAGGTATTTCAAAGATGCCCAGAACTGAGCTAAACTTGGTATGTGTCAAACTCCTAGAAATAACTTCATGCCCCATCTCCCTTACTTCCAGCTAGTAAGGATCACATAATTCCTAACAAAGTTTTGACACAGATTCCCAATTCGGGCATTCAGAACATATAGCACGTTGCTGTAAGCAAGCAGATTCTCATTCAAAGATGCAAGTTACTATGTAGGAACAAGTTTGTATAGGTATTTCAAAGATGCCCAGAACTGAGCTAAACTTGGTATGTGTCCAACTCCTAGAAATAACTTCATGCCCCATCTCCCTTACTTCCAGCTAGTAAGGATCACATAATTCCTAACAAAGTTTTGACACAGATTGCCAATTCGGGCATTCAGAACATATAGCACGTTGCTGTAAGCAAGCACATTCTCATTCAAAGATGCAAGTTACTAGGTAGGAACAAGTTTGTATAGGTATTTCAAAGATGCCCAGAACTGAGCGAAACTTGGTATGTCTCCAACTCCAAGAAATAACTTCATGCCCCATCTCCCTTACTTCCAGCTAGTAAGGATCACATAATTCCTAACAAAGTTTTGACACAGATTCCCAATTCGGGCATTCAGAACATATAGCACGTTGCTGTAAGCAAGCAGATTCTCATTCAAAGATGCAAGTTACTATGTAGGAACAAGTTTGTATAGGTATTTCAAAGATGCCCAGAACTGAGCTAAACTTGGTATGTGTCCAACTCCTAGAAATAACTTCATGCCCCATCTCCCTTACTTCCAGCTAGTAGGGATCACATAATTCCTAACAAAGTTTTGACACAGATTCCCAATTCGGGCATTCAGAACATATAGCACGTTGCTGTAAGCAAGCACATTCTCATTCAAAGATGCAAGTTACTAGGTAGGAACAAGTTTGTATAGGTATTTCAAAGATGCCCAGAACTGAGCTAAACTTGGTATGTGTCCAACTCATAGAAATAACTTCATGCCCCATCTCCCTTACTTCCAGCTAGTAAGGATCACATAATTCCTAACAAAGTTTTGACACAGATTCCCAATTCGGGCATTCAGAACATATAGCACGTTGCTGTAAGCAAGCACATTTTCATTCAAAGTTGCAAGTTACTATGTAGGAACAAGTTTGTATAGGTATTTCAAAGATGCCCAGAACTGAGCTAAACTTGGTATGTGTCCAACTCCTAGTAATAACTTCATGCCCCATCTCCCTTACTTCCAGCTAGTAGGGATCACATAATTCCTAACAAAGTTTTGACACAGATTCCCAATTCGGGCCTTCAGAACATATAGCACGTTGCTGTAAGCAAGCACATTCTCATTCAAAGATGCAAGTTACTATGTAGGAACAAGTTTGTATAGGTATTTCAAAGATGCCCAGAACTGAGCTAAACTTGGTATGTCTCCAACTCCAAGAAATAACTTCATGCCCCATCTCCCTTACTTCCAGCTAGTAAGGATGACATAATTCCTAACAAAGTTTTGACACAGATTCCCAATTCGGGCATTCAGAACATATAGCACGTTGCTGTAAGCAAGCACATTCTCATTCAAAGTTGCAAGTTACTATGTAGGAACAAGTTTGTATAGGTATTTCAAAGATGCCCAGAACTGAGCTAAACTTGGTATGTGTCCAACTCCTAGAAATAACTTCATGCCCCATCTCCCTTACTTCCAGCTAGTAAGGATGACATAATTCCTAACAAAGTTTTGACACAGATTCCCAATTCGGGCATTCAGAACATATAGCACGTTGCTGTAAGCAAGCACATTTTCATTCAAAGTTGCAAGTTACTATGTAGGAACAAGTTTGTATAGGTATTTCAAAGATGCCCAGAACTGAGCTAAACTTGGTATGTGTCCAACTCCTAGAAATAACTTCATGCCCCATCTCCCTTACTTCCAGCTAGTAAGGATCACATAATTCCTAACAAAGTTTTGACACAGATTCCCAATTCGGGCATTCAGAACATATAGCACGTTGCTGTAAGCAAGCAGATTCTCATTCAAAGATGCAAGTTACTAGGTAGGAACAAGTTTGTATAGGTATTTCAAAGATGCCCAGAACTGAGCTAAACTTGGTATGTGTCCAACTCCTAGAAATAACTTCATGCCCCATCTCCCTTACTTCCAGCTAGTAAGGATCACATAATTCCTAACAAAGTTTTGACACAGATTCCCAATTCGGGCATTCAGAACATATAGCACGTTGCTGTACGCAAGCAGATTCTCATTCAAAGATGCAAGTTACTAGGTAGGAACAAGTTTGTATAGGTATTTCAAAGATGCCCAGAACTGAGCTAAACTTGGTATGTGTCCAACTCCTAGAAATAACTTCATGCCCCATCTCCCTTACTTCCAGCTAGTAAGGATCACATAATTCCTAACAAAGTTTTGACACAGATTCCCAATTCGGGCATTCAGAACATATAGCACGTTGCTGTAAGCAAGCACATTCTCATTCAAAGTTGCAAGTTACTATGTAGGAACAAGTTTGTATAGGTATTTCAAAGATGCCCAGAACTGAGCTAAACTTGGTATGTGTCCAACTCCTAGAAATAACTTCATGCCCCATCTCCCTTACTTCCAGCTAGTAAGGATCATATAATTCCTAACAAAGTTTTGACACAGATTGCCAATTCGGGCATTCAGAACATATAGCACGTTGCTGTAAGCAAGCACATTTTCATTCAAAGTTGCAAGTTACTATGTAGGAACAAGTTTGTATAGGTATTTCAAAGATGCCCAGAACTGAGTTAAACTTGGTATGTGTCCAACTCCTAGAAATAACTTCATGCCCCATCTCCCTTACTTCCAGCTAGTAAGGATCACATAATTCCTAACAAAGTTTTGACACAGATTCCCAATTCGGGCATTCAGAACATATAGCACGTTGCTGTAAGCAAGCAGATTCTCATTCAAAGATGCAAGTTACTAGGTAGGAACAAGTTTGTATAGGTATTTCAAAGATGCCCAGAACTGAGCTAAACTTGGTATGTGTCAAACTCCTAGAAATAACTTCATGCCCCATCTCCCTTACTTCCAGCTAGTAAGGATCACATAATTCCTAACAAAGTTTTGACACAGATTCCCAATTCGGGCATTCAGAACATATAGCACGTTGCTGTAAGCAAGCACATTCTCATTCAAAGATGCAAGTTACTATGTAGGAACAAGTATGTATAGGTTTTTCAAAGATGCCCAGAACTGAGCTAAAGTTGGTATGTCTCCAACTCCAAGAAATAACTTCATGCCCCATCTCCCTTACTTCCAGCTAGTAAGGATCACATAATTCCTAACAAAGTTTTGACACAGATTCCCAATTCGGGCACTCAGAACTTATAGCACGTTGCTGTAAGCAAGCACATTCTCATTCAAAGTTGCAAGTTACTATGTAGGAACAAGTTTGTATAGGTATTTCAAAGATGCCCAGAACTGAGCTAAACTTGGTATGTGTCCAACTCCTAGAAATAACTTCATGCCCCATCTCCCTTACTTCCAGCTAGTAAGGATCACATAATTCCTAACAAAGTTTTCACACAGATTCCCAATTCGGGCATTCAGAACATATAGCACGTCGCTGTAAGCAAGCACATTCTCATTCAAAGATGCAAGTTACTATGTAGGAACAAGTTTGTATAGGTATTTCAAAGATGCCCAGAACTGAGCTAAACTTGGTATGTGTCCAACTCCTAGAAATAACTTCATGCCCCATCTCCCTTACTTCCAGCTAGTAAGGATCACATAATTCCTAACAAAGTTTTGACACAGATTCCCAATTCGGGCATTCAGAACATATAGCACGTTGCTGTAAGCAAGCACATTCTCATTCAAAGATGCAAGTTACTATGTAGGAACAAGTTTGTATAGGTATTTCAAAGATGCCCAGAACTGAGCTAAACTTGGTATGTGTCCAACTCCTAGAAATAACTTCATGCCCCATCTCCCTTACTTCCAGCTAGTAAGGACCACATAATTCCTAACAAAGTTTTGACACAGATTCTCAATTCGGGCATTCAGAACATATAGCACGTTGCTGTAAGCAAGCACATTCTCATTCAAAGATGCAAGTTACTATGTAGGAACAAGTTTGTATAGGTATTTCAAAGATGCCCAGAACTGAGCTAAACTTGGTATGTGTCCAACTCCTAGAAATAACTTCATGCCCCATCTCCCTTACTTCCAGCTTGTAAGAATCACATAATTCCTAACAAAGTTTTGACACAGATTCCCAATTCGGGCATTCAGAACATATAGCACGTTACTGCAAGCAAGCACATTCTCATTCAAAGATGCAAGTTACTATGTAGGAACAAGTTTGTATAGGTATTTCAAAGATGCCCAGAACTGAGCTAAACTTGGTATGTGTCCAACTCCTAGAAATAACTTCATGCCCCATCTCCCTTACTTCCAGCTTGTAAGGATCACATAATTCCTAACAAAGTTTTGACACAGATTCCCAATTCGGGCATTCAGAACATATAGCACGTTGCTGCAAGCAAGCACATTCTCATTCAAAGTTGCAAGTTACTATGTAGGAACAAGTTTGTATAGGTATTTCAAAGATGCCCAGAACTGAGCTAAACTTGGTATGTGTCCAACTCCTAGAAATAATTTCATGCTCCATCTCCCTTACTTCCAGCTAGTAAGGATCACATAATTCCTAACAAAGTTTTGACACAGATTCCCAATTCGGGCATTCAGAACATATAGCACGTTGCTGCAAGCAAGCACATTCTCATTCAAAGTTGCAAGTTACTATGTAGGAACAAGTTTGTATAGGTATTTCAAAGATGCCCAGAACTGAGCTAAACTTGGTATGTCTCCAACTCCAAGAAATAACTTCATGCCCCATCTCCCTTACTTCCAGCTAGTAAGGATCACATAATTCCTAACAAAGTTTTGACACAGATTCCCAATTCGGGCATTCAGAACATAGAGCACGTTGCTGTAAGCAAGCACATTCTCATTCAAAGTTGCAAGTTACTATGTAGGAACAAGTTTGTATAGGTATTTCAAGGATGCCCAGAACTGAGCTAAACTTGGTATGTGTCCAACTCCTAGAAATAACTTCATGCCCCATCTCCCTTACTTCCAGCTAGTAAGGATCACATAATTCCTAACAAAGTTTTGACACAGATTCCCAATTCGGGCATTCAGAACATAGAGCACGTTGATGTAAGCAAGCAGATTCTCATTCAAAGATGCAAGTTACTATGTAGGAACAAGTTTGTATAGGTATTTCAAAGATGCCCAGAACTGAGCTAAACTTGGTATGTGTCCAACTCCTAGAAATAACTTCATGCCCCATCTCCCTTACTTCCAGCTAGTAAGGATCACATAATTCCTAACAAAGTTTTGACACAGATTCCCAATTCGGGCATTCAGAACATATAGCACGTTGATGTAAGCAAGCAGATTCTCATTCAAAGATGCAAGTTACTAAGTAGGAACAAGTTTGTATAGGTATTTCAAAGATGCCCAGAACTGAGCTAAACTTGGTATGTGTCCAACTCCTAGAAATAACTTCATTCCCCATCTCCCTTACTTCCAGCTAGTAAGGATCACATAATTCCTAACAAAGTTTTGACACAGATTCCCAATTCGGGCATTCAGAACATATAGCACGTTGCTGTAAGCAAGCAGATTCTCATTCAAAGATGCAAGTTACTATGTAGGAACAAGTTTGTATAGGTATTTCAAAGATGCCCAGAACTGAGCTAAACTTGGTATGTGTCCAACTCATAGAAATAACTTCATGCCCCATCTCTCTTACTTCCAGCTAGTAAGGATCACATAATTCCTAACAAAGTTTTGACACAGATTCCCAATTCGGGCATTCAGAACATATAGCACGTTGCTGTAAGCAAGCACATTCTCATTCAAAGTTGCAAGTTACTAGGTAGGAACAAGTTTGTATAGGTATTTCAAAGATGCCCAGAACTGAGCTAAACTTGGTATGTGTCCAACTCCAAGAAATAACTTCATGCCCCATCTCCCTTACTTCCAGCTAGTAAGGATCACATAATTCCTAACAAAGTTTTGACACAGATTCCCAATTCGGGCATTCAGAACATATAGCACGTTGCTGTAAGCAAGCACATTCTCATTCAAAGTTGCAAGTTACTATGTAGGAACAAGTTTGTATAGGTATTTCAAAGATGCCCAGAACTGAGCTAAACTTCGTATGTGTCCAACTCCTAGAAATAACTTCATGCCCCATCTCCCTTACTTCCAGCTAGTAAGGATCACATAATTCCTAACAAAGTTTTGACACAGATTCCCAATTCGGGCATTCAGAACATGTAGCACGTTGCTGTAAGCACGCACATTCTCATTCAAAGTTGCAAGTTACTATGTAGGAACAAGTTTGTATAGGTATTTCAAAGATGCCCAGAACTGAGCTAAACTTGGTATGTGTCCAATTCCTAGAAATAACTTCATGCCCCATCTGCCTTACTTCCAGCTAGTAAGGATCACATAATTCCTAACAAAGTTTTGACACAGATTCCCAATTCGGGCATTCAGAACATATAGCACGTTGCTGTAAGCACGCACATTTTCATTCAAAGATGCAAGTTACTATGTAGGAACAAGTTTGTATAGGTATTTCAAAGATGCCCAGAACTGAGCTAAACTTGGTATGTGTCCAACTCCTAGAAATAACTTCATGCCCCATCTCCCTTACTTCCAGCTAGTAAGGATCACATAATTCCTAACAAAGTTTTGACACAGATTCCCAATTCGGGCATTCAGAACATATAGCACGTTGCTGTAAGCAAGCACATTCTCATTCAAAGTTGCAAGTTACTAGGTAGGAACAAGTTTGTATAGGTATTTCAAAGATGCCCAGAACTGAGCTAAACTTGGTATGTGTCCAACTCCAAGAAATAACTTCATGCCCCATCTCCCTTACTTCCAGCTAGTAAGGATCACATAATTCCTAACAAAGTTTTGACACAGATTCCCAATTCGGGCATTCAGAACATATAGCACGTTGCTGTAAGCAAGCACATTCTCATTCAAAGTTGCAAGTTACTATGTAGGAACAAGTTTGTATAGGTATTTCAAAGATGCCCAGAACTGAGCTAAACTTGGTATGTGTCCAACTCCTAGAAATAACTTCATGCCCCATCTCCCTTACTTCCAGCTAGTAAGGATCACATAATTCCTAACAAAGTTTTGACACAGATTCCCAATTCGGGCATTCAGAACATATAGCACGTTGCTGTAAGCAAGCACATTCTCATTCAAAGTTGGAAGTTACTATGTAGGAACAAGTTTGTATAGGTATTTCAAAGATGCCCAGAACTGAGCTAAACTTGGTATGTGTCCAACTCCTAGAAATAACTTCATGCCCCATCTCCCTTACTTCCAGCTAGTAAGGATCACATAATTCCTAACAAAGTTTTGACACAGATTCCCAATTCGGGCATTCAGAACATATAGCACGTTGCTGTAAGCAAGCAGATTCTCATTCAAAGATGCAAGTTACTATGTAGGAACAAGTTTGTATAGGTATTTCAAAGATGCCCAGAACTGAGCTAAACTTGGTATGTGTCCAACTCCTAGAAATAACTTCATGCCCCATCTCCCTTACTTCGAGCTAGTAAGGATCACATAATTCCTAACAAAGTTTTGACACAGATTCCCAATTCGGGCATTCAGAACATATAGCACGTTGCTGTAAGCAAGCACATTTTCATTCAAAGATGCAAGTTACTATGTAGGAACAAGTTTGTATAGGTATTTCAAAGATGCCCAGAACTGAGCTAAACTTGGTATGTGTCCAACTCCTAGAAATAACTTCACGCCCCATCTCCCTTACTCCAGCTAGTAAGGATCACATAATTCCTAACAGGGTTTTGACACAGATTCCCAATTCGGGCATTCAGAACATATAGCACGTTGCTGTAAGCAAGCACATTCTCATTCAAAGTTGCAAGTTACTATGTAGGAACAAGTTTGTATAGGTATTTCAAAGATGCCCAGAACTGAGCTAAACTTGGTATGGGTCCAACTCCTAGAAATAACTTCACGCCCCATCTCCCTTACTTCCAGCTAGTAAGGATCACATAATTCCTAACAAAGTTTTGACACAGATTCCCTATTCGGGCATTCAGAACATATAGCACGTTGCTGTAAGCATCAGATTCTCATTCAAAGATGCAAGTTACTATGTAGGAACAAGTTTGTATAGGTATTTCAAAGATGCCCAGAACTGAGCTAAACGTGGTATGTCTCCAACTCCTAGAAATAACTTCATGCCCCATCTCCCTTACTTCCAGCTAGTAAGGATCACATAATTCCTAACAAAGTTTTGACACAGATTCCCAATTCGGGCATTCAGAACATATAGCACGTTGCTGTAAGCAAGCACATTTTCATTCAAAGTTGCAAGTTACTATGTAGGAACAAGTTTGTATAGGTATTTCAAAGATGCCCAGAACTGAGCTAAACTTGGTATGTGTCCAACTCCTAGAAATAACTTCATGCCCCATCTCCCTTACTTCCAGCTAGTAAGGATCACATAATTCCTAACAAAGTTTTGACACAGATTCCCAATTCGGGCATTCAGAACATATAGCACGTTGCTGTAAGCAAGCAGATTCTCATTAAAGATGCAAGTTGCTATGTAGGAACAAGTTTGTATAGGTATTTCAAAGATGCCCAGAACTGAGCTAAACTTGGTATGTGTCCAACTCCTAGAAATAACTTCATGCCCCATCTCCCTTACTTCCAGCTAGTAAGGATCACATAATTCCTAACAAAGTTTTGACACAGATTCTCAATTCGGGCATTCAGAACATATAGCACGTTGCTGTAAGCAAGCAGATTCTCATTAAAGATGCAAGTTACTATGTAGGAACAAGTTTGTATAGGTATTTCAAAGATGCCCAGAACTGAGCTAAACTTGGTATGTGTCCAACTCCTAGAAATAACTTCATGCCCCATCTCCCTTACTTCCAGCTAGTAAGGATCACATAATTCCTAACAAAGTTTTGACACAGATTGCCAATTCGGGTAATCAGAACATATAGCACGTTGCTGTAAGCAAGCAGATTCTCATTCAAAGATGCAAGTTACTATGTAGGAACAAGTTTGTATAGGTATTTCAAAGATGCCCAGAACTGAGCTAAACTTGGTATGTGTCCAACTCCTAGAAATAACTTCATGCCCCATCTGCCTTACTTCCAGCTAGTAAGGATCACATAATTCCTAACAAAGTTTTGACACAGATTCCCAATTCGGGCATTCAGAACATATAGCACGTTGCTGTAAGCAAGCACATTCTCATTCAAAGATGCAAGTTACTATGTAGGAACAAGTTTGTATAGGTATTTCAAAGATGCCCAGAACTGAGCTAAACTTGGTATGTGTCCAACTCCTAGAAATAACTTCATGCCCCATCTCCCTTACTTCCAGCTAGTAAGGATCACATAATTCCTAACAAAGTTTTGACACAGATTCCCAATTCGGGCATTCAGAACATATAGCACGTTGCTGTAAGCAAGCACATTCTCATTCAAAGTTGCAAGTTACTAGGTAGGAACAAGTTTGTATAGGTATTTCAAAGATGCCCAGAACTGAGCTAAACTTGGTATGTCTCCAAATCCAAGAAATAACTTCATGCCCCATCTCCCTTACTTCCAGCTAGTAAGGATCACATAATTCCTAACAAAGTTTTGACACAGATTCCCAATTCGGGCATTCAGAAGATATAGCACGTTGCTGTAAGCAAGCACATTCTCATTCAAAGTTGCAAGTTACTAGGTAGGAACAAGTTTGTATAGGTATTTCAAAGATGCCCAGAACTGAGCTAAACTTGGTATGTCTCCAACTCCAAGAAATAACTTCATGCCCCATCTCCCTTACTTCCAGCTAGTAAGGATCACATAATTCCTAACAAAGTTTTGACACAGATTCCCAATTCGGGCATTCAGAACATATAGCACGTTGCTGTAAGCAAGCACATTCTCATTCAAAGTTGCAAGTTACTATGTAGGAACAAGTTTGTATAGGTATTTCAAAGATGCCCAGAACTGAGCTAAACTTGGTATGTGTCCAACTCCTAGAAATAACTTCATGCCCCATCTCCCTTACTTCCAGCTAGTAAGGATCACATAATTCCTAACAAAGTTTTGACACAGATTCCCAATTCGGGCATTCAGAACATATAGCACGTTGCTGTAAGCAAGCACATTCTCATTCAAAGTTGCAAGTTACTATGTAGGAACAAGTTTGTATAGGTATTTCAAAGATGCCCAGAACTGAGCTAAACTTGGTATGTGTCCAACTCCTAGAAATAACTTCATGCCCCATCTCCCTTACTTCCAGCTAGTAAGGATCACATAATTCCTAACAAAGTTTTGACACAGATTGCAATTCGGGCATTCAGAACATATAGCACGTTGCTGTAAGCAAGCAGATTCTCATTCAAAGATGCAAGTTACTATGTAGGAACAAGTTTGTATAGGTATTTCAAAGATGCCCAGAACTGAGCTAAACTTGGTATGTGTCCAACTCCTAGAAATAACTTCATGCCCCATCTCCCTTACTTCGAGCTAGTAAGGATCACATAATTCCTAACAAAGTTTTGACACAGATTCCCAATTCGGGCATTCAGAACATATAGCACGTTGCTGTAAGCAAGCACATTTTCATTCAAAGATGCAAGTTACTATGTAGGAACAAGTTTGTATAGGTATTTCAAAGATGCCCAGAACTGAGCTAAACTTGGTATGTGTCCAACTCCTAGAAATAACTTCACGCCCCATCTCCCTTACTCCAGCTAGTAAGGATCACATAATTCCTAACAGGGTTTTGACACAGATTCCCAATTCGGGCATTCAGAACATATAGCACGTTGCTGTAAGCAAGCAGATTCTCATTCAAAGTTGCAAGTTACTATGTAGGAACAAGTTTGTATAGGTATTTCAAAGATGCCCAGAACTGAGCTAAACTTGGTATGGGTCCAACTCCTAGAAATAACTTCACGCCCCATCTCCCTTACTTCCAGCTAGTAAGGATCACATAATTCCTAACAAAGTTTTGACACAGATTCCCTATTCGGGCATTCAGAACATATAGCACGTTGCTGTAAGCAAGCAGATTCTCATTCAAAGATGCAAGTTACTATGTAGGAACAAGTTTGTATAGGTATTTCAAAGATGCCCAGAACTGAGCTAAACTTGGTATGTCTCCAACTCCTAGAAATAACTTCATGCCCCATCTCCCTTACTTCCAGCTAGTAAGGATCACATAATTCCTAACAAAGTTTTGACACAGATTCCCAATTCGGGCATTCAGAACATATAGCACGTTGCTGTAAGCAAGCACATTTTCATTCAAAGTTGCAAGTTACTATGTAGGAACAAGTTTGTATAGGTATTTCAAAGATGCCCAGAACTGAGCTAAACTTGGTATGTGTCCAACTCCTAGAAATAACTTCATGCCCCATCTCCCTTACTTCCAGCTAGTAAGGATCACATAATTCCTAACAAAGTTTTGACACAGATTCCCAATTCGGGCATTCAGAACATATAGCACGTTGCTGTAAGCAAGCAGATTCTCATTAAAGATGCAAGTTACTATGTAGGAACAAGTTTGTATAGGTATTTCAAAGATGCCCAGAACTGAGCTAAACTTGGTATGTGTCCAACTCCTAGAAATAACTTCATGCCCCATCTCCCTTACTTCCAGCTAGTAAGGATCACATAATTCCTAACAAAGTTTTGACACAGATTCCCAATTCGGGCATTCAGAACATATAGCACGTTGCTGTAAGCAAGCACATTCTCATTCAAAGTTGCAAGTTACTAGGTAGGAACAAGTTTGTATAGGTATTTCAAAGATGCCCAGAACTGAGCTAAACTTGGTATGTCTCCAAATCCAAGAAATAACTTCATGCCCCATCTCCCTTACTTCCAGCTAGTAAGGATCACATAATTCCTAACAAAGTTTTGACACAGATTCCCAATTCGGGCATTCAGAAGATATAGCACGTTGCTGTAAGCAAGCACATTCTCATTCAAAGTTGCAAGTTACTATGTAGGAACAAGTTTGTATAGGTATTTCAAAGATGCCCAGAACTGAGCTAAACTTGGTATGTGTCCAACTCCTAGAAATATCTTCATGCCCCATCTCCCTTACTTCCAGCTAGTAAGGATCTCATAATTCCTAACAAAGTTTTGACACAGATTCCCAATTCGGGCATTCAGAACATATAGCACGTTGCTGTAAGCAAGCACATTCTCATTCAAAGTTGCAAGTTACTATGTAGGAACAAGTTTGTATAGGTATTTCAAAGATGCCCAGAACTGAGCTAAACTTGGTATGTGTCCAACTCCTAGAAATAACTTCATGCCCCATCTCCCTTACTTCCAGCTAGTAAGGATCACATAATTCCTAACAAAGTTTTGACACAGATTCCCAATTCGGGCATTCAGAACATATAGCACGTTGCTGTAAGCAAGCACATTCTCATTCAAAGTTGCAAGTTACTATGTAGGAACAAGTTTGTATAGGTATTTCAAAGATGCCCAGAACTGAGCTAAACTTGGTATGTGTCCAACTCCTAGAAATAACTTCATGCCCCATCTCCCTTACTTCCAGCTAGTAAGGATCACATAATTCCTAACAAAATTTTGACACAGATTCCCAATTCGGGCATTCAGAACATATAGCACGTTGCTGTAAGCAAGCACATTCTCATTCAAAGATGCAAGTTACTATGTAGGAACAAGTTTGTATAGGTATTTCAAAGATGCCCAGAACTGAGCTAAACTTGGTATGTGTCCAACTCCTAGAAAAAACTTCATGCCCCATCTCCCTTACTTCGAGCTAGTAAGGATCACATAATTCCTAACAAAGTTTTGACACAGATTCCCAATTCGGGCATTCAGAACATATAGCACGTTGCTGTAAGCAAGCACATTTTCATTCAAAGTTGCAAGTTACTATGTAGGAACAAGTTTGTATAGGTATTTCAAAGATGCCCAGAACTGAGCTAAACTTGGTATGTGTCCAACTCCTAGAAATAGCTTCACGCCCCATCTCCCTTACTTCCAGCTAGTAAGGATCACATAATTCCTAACAGGGTTTTGACACAGATTCCCAATTCGGGCATTCAGAACATATAGCACGTTGCTGTAAGCAAGCACATTCTCATTCATAGTTGCAAGTTACTAAGTAGGAACAAGTTTGTATAGGTATTTCAAAGATGCCCAGAACTGAGCTAAACTTGGTATGGGTCCAACTCCTAGAAATAACTTCACGCCCCATCTCCCTTACTTCCAGCTAGTAAGGATCACATAATTCCTAACATAGTTTTGACACAGATTCCCTATTTGGGCATTCAGAACATATAGCACGTTGCTGTAAGCAAGCAGATTCTCATTCAAAGATGCAAGTTACTATGTAGGAACAAGTTTGTATAGGTATTTCAAAGATGCCCAGAACTGAGCTAAACTTGGTATGTGTCCAACTCCTAGAAATAACTTCATGCCCCATCTCCCTTACTTCCAGCTAGTAAGGATCACATAATTCCTAACAAAGTTTTGACACAGATTCCCAATTCGGGCATTCAGAACATATAGCACGTTGCTGTAAGCAAGCACATTTTCATTCAAAGTTGCAAGTTACTATGTAGGAACAAGTTTGTATAGGTATTTCAAAGATGCCCAGAACTGAGCTAAACTTGGTATGTGTCCAACTCCTAGAAATAACTTCATGCCCCATCTCCCTTACTTCCAGCTACTAAGGATCACATAAGTCCTAACAAAGTTTTGACACAGATTCCCAATTCGGGCATTCAGAACATATAGCACGTTGCTGTAAGCAAGCACATTCTCATTCATAGTTGCAAGTTACTATGTAGGAACAAGTTTGTATAGGTATTTCAAAGATGCCCAGAACTGGGCTAAACTTGGTATGTGTCCAACTCCTAGAAATAACTTCATGCCCCATCTCCCTTACTTCCAGCTAGTAAGGATCACATAATTCCTAACAAAGTTTTGACACAGATTGCCAATTCGGGTAATCAGAACATATAGCACGTTGCTGTAAGCAAGCAGATTCTCATTCAAAGATGCAAGTTACTATGTAGGAACAAGTTTGTATAGGTATTTCAAAGATGCCCAGAACTGAGCTAAACTTGGTATGTGTCCAACTCCTAGAAATAACTTCATTCCCCATCTCCCTTACTTCCAGCTAGTAAGGATCACATAATTCCTAACAAAGTTTTGACACAGATTCCCAATTCGGGCATTCAGAACATATAGCACGTTGCTGTAAGCAAGCACATTCTCATTCAAAGATGCAAGTTACTATGTAGGAACAAGTTTGTATAGGTATTTCAAAGATGCCCAGAACTGAGCTAAACTTGGTATGTGTCCAACTCCTAGAAATAACTTCATGCCCCATCTCCCTTACTTCCAGCTAGTAAGGATCACATAATTCCTAACAAAGTTTTGACACAGATTCCCAATTCGGGCATTCAGAACATATAGCACGTTGCTGTAAGCAAGCACATTCTCATTCAAAGTTGCAAGTTACTAGGTAGGAACAAGTTTGTATAGGTATTTCAAAGATGCCCAGAACTGAGCTAAACTTGGTATGTCTCCAAATCCAAGAAATAACTTCATGCCCCATCTCCCTTACTTCCAGCTAGTAAGGATCACATAATTCCTAACAAAGTTTTGACACAGATTCCCAATTCGGGCATTCAGAAGATATAGCACGTTGCTGTAAGCAAGCACATTCTCATTCAAAGTTGCAAGTTACTATGTAGGAACAAGTTTGTATAGGTATTTCAAAGATGCCCAGAACTGAGCTAAACTTGGTATGTGTCCAACTCCTAGAAATAACTTCATGCCCCATCTCCCTGACTTCCAGCTAGTAAGGATCACATAATTCCTAACAAAGTTTTGACACAGATTCCCAATTCGGGCATTCAGAACATATAGCACGTTGCTGTAAGCAAGCACATTCTCATTCAAAGTTGCAAGTTACTATGTAGGAACAAGTTTGTATAGGTATTTCAAAGATGCCCAGAACTGAGCTAAACTTGGTATCTGTCCAACTCCTAGAAATAACTTCATGCCCCATCTCCCTTACTTCCAGCTAGTAAGGATCACATAATTCCTAACAAAGTTTTGACACAGATTCCCAATTCGGGCATTCAGAACATATAGCACGTTGCTGTAAGCAAGCACATTCTCATTCAAAGTTGCAAGTTACTATGTAGGAACAAGTTTGTATAGGTATTTCAAAGATGCCCAGAACTGAGCTAAACTTGGTATGTGTCCAACTCCTAGAAATAACTTCATGCCCCATCTCCCTTACTTCCAGCTAGTAAGGATCACATAATTCCTAACAAAGTTTTGACACAGATTCCCAATTCGGGCATTCAGAACATATAGCACGTTGCTGTAAGCAAGCACATTCTCATTCAAAGATGCAAGTTACTATGTAGGAACAAGTTTGTATAGGTATTTCAAAGATGCCCAGAACTGAGCTAAACTTGGTATGTGTCCAACTCCTAGAAATAACTTCATGCCCCATCTCCCTTACTTCGAGCTAGTAAGGATCACATAATTCCTAACAAAGTTTTGACACAGATTCCCAATTCGGGCATTCAGAACATATAGCACGTTGCTGTAAGCAAGCACATTTTCATTCAAAGTTGCAAGTTACTATGTAGGAACAAGTTTGTATAGGTATTTCAAAGATGCCCAGAACTGAGCTAAACTTGGTATGTGTCCAACTCCTAGAAATAGCTTCACGCCCCATCTCCCTTACTTCCAGCTAGTAAGGATCACATAATTCCTAACAGGGTTTTGACACAGATTCCCAATTCGGGCATTCAGAACATATAGCACGTTGCTGTAAGCAAGCACATTCTCATTCAAAGTTGCAAGTTACTAAGTAGGAACAAGTTTGTATAGGTATTTCAAAGATGCCCAGAACTGAGCTAAACTTGGTATGGGTCCAACTCCTAGAAATAACTTCACGCCCCATCTCCCTTACTTCCAGCTAGTAAGGATCACATAATTCCTAACAAAGTTTTGACACAGATTCCCTATTTGGGCATTCAGAACATATAGCACGTTGCTGTAAGCAAGCACATTCTCATTCAAAGATGCAAGTTACTATGTAGGAACAAGTTTGTATAGGTATTTCAAAGATGCCCAGAACTGAGCTAAACTTGGTATGTGTCCAACTCCTAGAAATAACTTCATGCCCCATCTCACTTACTTCCAGCTAGTAAGGATCACATAATTCCTAACAAAGTTTTGACACAGATTCCCAATTCGGGCATTCAGAACATATAGCACGTTGCTGTAAGCAAGCAGATTCTCATTAAAGATGCAAGTTACTATGTAGGAACAAGTTTGTATAGGTATTTCAAAGATGCCCAGAACTGAGCTAAACTTGGTATGTGTCCAACTCCTAGAAATAACTTCATGCCCCATCTCCCTTACTTCCAGCTAGTAAGGATCACATAATTCCTAACAAAGTTTTGACACAGATTGCCAATTCGGGTAATCAGAACATATAGCACGTTGCTGTAAGCAAGCACATTCTCATTCAAAGATGCAAGTTACTATGTAGGAACAAGTTTGTATAGGTATTTCAAAGATGCCCAGAACTGAGCTAAACTTGGTATGTGTCCAACTCCTAGAAATAACTTCATGCCCCATCTCCCTTACTTCCAGCTAGTAAGGATCACATAATTCCTAACAAAGTTTTGACACAGATTCCCAATTCGGGCATTCAGAACATATAGCACGTTGCTGTAAGCAAGCACATTCTCATTCAAAGATGCCAGTTACTATGTAGGAACAAGTTTGTATAGGTATTTCAAAGATGCCCAGAACTGAGCTAAACTTGGTATGTGTCCAACTCCTAGAAATAACTTCATGCCCCATCTCCCTTACATCCAGCCAGTAAGGATCACATAATTCCTAACAAAGTTTTGACACAGATGCCCAATTCGGGCATTCAGAACATATAGCACGTTGCTGTAAGCAAGCAGATTCTCATTCAAAGATGCAAGTTACTATGTGGGAACAAGTTTGTATAGGTATTTCAAAGATGCCCAGAACTGAGCTAAACTTGGTATGTGTCCAACTCCTAGAAATAACTTCATGCCCCATCTCCCTTACTTCCAGCTAGTAAGGATCACATAATTCCTAACAAAGTTTTGACACAGATTCCCAATTCGGGCATTCAGAACATACAGCACGTTGCTGTAAGCAAGCAGATTCTCATTCAAAGATGCAAGTTACTATGTAGGAACAAGTTTGTATAGGTATTTCAAAGATGCCCAGAACTGAGCTAAACTTGGTATGTGTCCAACTCCTAGAAATAACTTCATGCCCCATCTCCCTTACTTCCAGCCAGTAAGGATCACATAATTCCTAACAAAGTTTTGACACAGATTCCCAATTCGGGCATTCAGAACATATAGCACGTTGCTGTAAGCAAGCAGATTCTCATTCAAAGTTGCAAGTTACTATGTAGGAACAAGTTTGTATAGGTATTTCAAAGATGCCCAGAACTGAGCTAAACTTGGTATGTGTCCAACTCCTAGAAATAACTTCATGCCCCATCTGCCTTACTTCCAGCTAGTAAGGATCACATAATTCCTAACAAAGTTTTGACACAGATTCCCAATTCGGGCATTCAGAACATATAGCACGTTGCTGTAAGCAAGCACATTCTCATTCAAAGTTGCAAGTTACTAGGTAGGAACAAGTTTGTATAGGTATTTCAAAGATGCCCAGAACTGAGCTAAACTTGGTATGTCTCCAACTCCAAGACATAACTTCATGCCCCATCTCCCTTACTTCCAGCTAGTAAGGATCACATAATTCCTAACAAAGTTTTGACACAGATTCCCAATTCGGGCATTCAGAACATATAGCACGTTGCTGTAAGCAAGCACATTCTCATTCAAAGTTGCAAGTTACTAGGTAGGAACAAGTTTGTATAGGTATTTCAAAGATGCCCAGAACTGAGCTAAACTTGGTATGTGTCCAACTCCTAGAAATAACTTCATGCCCCATCTCCCTTACTTCCAGCTAGTAAGGATCACATAATTCCTAACAAAGTTTTGACACAGATTCCCAATTCGGGCATTCAGAACATATAGCACGTTGCTGTAAGCAAGCACATTCTCATTCAAAGTTGCAAGTTACTATGTAGGAACAAGTTTGTATAGGTATTTCAAAGATGCCCAGAACTGAGCTAAACTTGGTATGTGTCCAACTCCTAGAAATAACTTCATGCCCCATCTCCCTTACTTCCAGCTAGTAAGGATCACATAATTCCTAACAAAGTTTTGACACAGATTCCCAATTCGGGCATTCAGAACATATAGCACGTTGCTGTAAGCAAGCAGATTCTCATTCAAAGTTGCAAGTTACTATGTAGGAACAAGTTTGTATAGGTATTTCAAAGATGCCCAGAACTGAGCTAAACTTGGTATGTGTCCAACTCCTAGAAATAACTTCATGCACCATCTCCCTTACTTCCAGCTAGTAAGGATCACATAATTCCTAACAAAGTTTTGACACAGATTCCCAATTCGGGCATTCAGAACATATAGCACGTTGCTGTAAGCAAGCACATTCTCATTCAAAGATGCAAGTTACTATGTAGGAACAAGTTTGTATAGGTATTTCAAAGATGCCCAGAACTGAGCTAAACTTGGTATGTGTCCAACTCCTAGAAATAACTTCATGCCCCATCTCCCTTACTTCCAGCTAGTAAGGATCACATAATTCCTAACAAAGTTTTGACACAGATTCCCAATTCGGGCATTCAGAACATATAGCACGTTGCTGTAAGCAAGCACATTCTCATTCAAAGATGCAAGTTACTATGTAGGAACAAGTTTGTATAGGTATTTCAAAGATGCCCAGAACTGAGCTAAACTTGGTATGTGTCCAACTCCTAGAAATAACTTCATGCCCCATCTGCCTTACTTCCAGCTTGTAAGGATCACATAATTCCTAACAAAGTTTTGACACAGATTCCCAATTCGGGCATTCAGAACATATAGCACGTTGCTGTAAGCAAGCAGATTCTCATTCAAAGATGCAAGTTACTATGTAGGAACAAGTTTGTATAGGTATTTCAAAGATGCCCAGAACTGAGCTAAACTTAGTATGTGTCCAACTCCTAGAAATAACTTCATGCCCCATCTCCCTTACTTCCAGCTTGTAAGGATCACATAATTCCTAACAAAGTTTTGACACAGATTCCCAATTCGGGCATTCAGAACATATAGCACGTTGCTGCAGGCAAGCACATTCTCATTCAAAGATGCAAGTTACTATGTAGGAACAAGTTTGTATAGGTATTTCAAAGATGCCCAGAACTGAGCTAAACTTGGTATGTGTCCGACTCCTAGAAATAACTTCATGCCCCATCTGCCTTACTTCCAGCTTGTAAGGATCACATAATTCCTAACAAAGTTTTGACACAGATTCCCAATTCGGGCATTCAGAACATATAGCACGTTGCTGCAAGCAAGCACATTCTCATTCAAAGTTGCAAGTTACTATGTAGGAACAAGTTTGTATAGGTATTTCAAAGATGCCCAGAACTGAGCTAAACTTGGTATGTGTCCAACTCCTAGAAATAACTTCATGCCCCATCTCCCTTACTTCCAGCTAGTAAGGATCACATAATTCCTAACAAAGTTTTGACACAGATTCCCAATTCGGGCATTCAGAACATATAGCACGTTGATGTAAGCAAGCAGATTCTCATTCAAAGATGCAAGTTACTAAGTAGGAACAAGTTTGTATAGGTATTTGAAAGATGCACAGAACTGAGCTAAACTTGGTATGTGTCCAACTCCTAGAAATAACTTCATGCCCCATCTCCCTTACTTCCAGCTAGTAAGGATCACATAATTCCTAACAAAGTTTTGACACAGATTGCCAAATGGGGCATTCAGAACATATAGCACGTTGCTGTAAGCAAGCACATTCTCATTCAAAGATGCAAGTTACTATGTAGGAACAAGTTTGTATAGGTATTTCAAAGATGCCCAGAACTGACCTAACTTGGTATGTGTCCAACTCCTAGAAATAACTTCATGCCCCATCTCCCTTACTTCCAGCTAGTAAGGATCACATAATTCCTAACAAAGTTTTGACACAGATTCCCAATTCGGGCATTCAGAACATATAGCACGTTGCTGCAAGCAAGCACATTCTCATTCAAAGTTGCAAGTTACTATGTAGGAACAAGTTTGTATAGGTATTTCAAAGATGCCCAGAACTGAGCTAAACTTGGTATGTGTCCAACTCCTAGAAATAACTTCATGCCCCATCTCCCTTACTTCCAGCTAGTAAGGATCACATAATTCCTAACAAAGTTTTGACACAGATTCCCAATTCGGGCATTCAGAACATATAGCACGTTGCTGTAAGCAAGCACATTTTCATTCAAAGTTGCAAGTTACTATGTAGGAACAAGTTTGTATAGGTATTTCAAAGATGCCCAGAACTGAGCTAAACTTGGTATGTGTCCAACTCCTAGAAATAACTTCACGCCCCATCTCCCTTACTTCCAGCTAGTAAGGATCACATAATTCCTAACAGGGTTTTGACACAGATTCCCAATTCGGGCATTCAGAACATATAGCACGTTGCTGTAAGCAAGCACATTCTCATTCAAAGTTGCAAGTTACTATGTAGGAACAAGTTTGTATAGGTATTTCAAAGATGCCCAGAACTGAGCTAAACTTGGTATGGGTCCAACTCCTAGAAATAACTTCACGCCCCATCTCCCTTACTTCCAGCTAGTAAGGATCACATAATTCCTAACAAAGTTTTGACACAGATTCCCTATTCGGGCATTCAGAACATATAGCACGTTCCTGTAAGCAAGCAGATTCTCATTCAAAGATGCAAGTTACTATGTAGGAACAAGTTTGTATAGGTATTTCAAAGATGCCCAGAACTGAGCTAAACTTGGTATGTGTCCAACTCCTAGAAATAACTTCATGCCCCATCTCCCTTACTTCCAGCTAGTAAGGATCACATAATTCCTAACAAAGTTTTGACACAGATTCCCAATTCGGGCATTCAGAACATATAGCACGTTGCTGTAAGCAAGCACATTTTCATTCAAAGTTGCAAGTTACTATGTAGGAACAAGTTTGTATAGGTATTTCAAAGATGCCCAGAACTGAGCTAAACTTGGTATGTGTCCAACTCCTAGAAATAACTTCATGCCCCATCTCCCTTACTTCCAGCTAGTAAGGATCACATAATTCCTAACAAAGTTTTGACACAGATTCCCAATTCGGGCATTCAGAACATATAGCACGTTGCTGTAAGCAAGCACATTCTCATTCAAAGTTGCAAGTTACTATGTAGGAACAAGTTTGTATAGGTATTTCAAAGATGCCCAGAACTGAGCTAAACTTGGTATGTGTCCAACTCCTAGAAATAACTTCATGCCCCATCTCCCTTACTTCCAGCTAGTAAGGATCACATAATTCCTAACAAAGTTTTGACACAGATTGCCAATTCGGGCATTCAGAACATATAGCACGTTGCTGTAAGCAAGCAGATTCTCATTAAAGATGCAAGTTACTATGTAGGAACAAGTTTGTATAGGTATTTCAAAGATGCCCAGAACTGAGCTAAACTTGGTCTGTGTCCAACTCCTAGAAATAACTTCATGCCCCATCTCCCTTACTTCCAGCTAGTAAGGATCACATAATTCCTAACAAAGTTTTGACACAGATTCCCAATTCGGGCATTCAGAACATATAGCACGTTGCTGCAAGCAAGCACATTCTCATTCAAAGTTGCAAGTTACTATGTAGGAACAAGTTTGTATAGGTATTTCAAAGATGCCCAGAACTGAGCTAAACTTGTTATGTGTCCAACTCCTAGAAATAACTTCATGCTCCATCTCCCTTACTTCCAGCTAGTAAGGATCACATAATTCCTAACAAAGTTTTGACACAGATTCCCAATTCGGGCATTCAGAACATATAGCACGTTGCTGCAAGCAAGCACATTCTCATTCAAAGTTGCAAGTTACTATGTAGGAACAAGTTTGTATAGGTATTTCAAAGATGCCCAGAACTGAGCTAATCTTGGTATGTCTCCAACTCCAAGAAATAACTTCATGCCCCATCTCCCTTACTTCCAGCTAGTAAGGATCACATCATTCCTAACAAAGTTTTGACACAGATTACCAATTCGGGCATTCAGAACATATAGCACGTTGCTGTAAGCAAGCACATTCTCATTCAAAGTTGCAAGTTACTATGTAGGAACAAGTTTGTATAGGTATTTCAAAGATGCCCAGAACTGAGCTAAACTTGGTATGTGTCCAACTCCTAGAAATAACTTCATGCCCCATCTCCCTTACTTCCAGCTAGTAAGGATCACATAATTCCTAACAAAGTTTTGACACAGATTCCCAATTCGGGCATTCAGAACATATAGCACGTTGATGTAAGCAAGCAGATTCTCATTCAAAGATGCAAGTTACTATGTAGTAACAAGTTTGTATAGGTATTTCAAAGATGCCCAGAACTGAGCTAAACTTGGTATGTGTCCAACTCCTAGAAATAACTTCATGCTCCATCTCCCTTACTTCCAGCTAGTAAGGATCACATAATTCCTAACAAAGTTTTGACACAGATTCCCAATTCGGGCATTCAGAACATATAGCACGTTGATGTAAGCAAGCAGATTCTCATTCAAAGATGCAAGTTACTAAGTAGGAACAAGTTTGTATAGGTATTTCAAAGATGCCCAGAACTGAGCTAAACTTGGTATGTGTCCAACTCCTAGAAATAACTTCATGCCCCATCTCCCTTACTTCCAGCTAGTAAGGATCACATAATTCCTAACAAAGTTTTGACACAGATTGCCAAATCGGGCATTCAGAACATATAGCACGTTGCTGCAAGCAAGCACATTCTCATTCAAAGATGCAAGTTACTATGTAGGAACAAGTTTGTATAGGTATTTCAAAGATGCCCAGAACTGAGCTAAACTTGGTATGTGTCCAACTCCTAGAAATAACTTCATGCCCCATCTCCCTTACTTCCAGCTAGTAAGGATCACATAATTCCTAACAAAGTTTTGACACAGATTCCCAATTCGGGCATTCAGAACATATAGCACGTTGCTGCAAGGAAGCACATTCTCATTCAAAGTTGCAAGTTACTATGTAGGAACAAGTTTGTATAGGTATTTCAAAGATGCCCAGAACTGAGCTAAACTTGGTATGTGTCCAACTCCTAGAAATAACTTCATGCCCCATCTCCCTTACTTCCAGCTAGTAAGGATCACATAATTCCTAACAAAGTTTTGACACAGATTCCCAATTCGGGCATTCAGAACATATAGCACGTTGCTGTAAGCAAGCACATTATCATTCAAAGTTGCAAGTTACTATGTAGGAACAAGTTTGTATAGGTATTTCAAAGATGCCCAGAACTGAGCTAAACTTGGTATGGGTCCAACTCCTAGAAATAACTTCATGCCCCATCTCCCTTACTTCCAGCTAGTAAGTATCACATAATTCCTAACAGGGTTTTGACACAGATTCTCTATTCGGGCATTCAGAACATATAGCACGTTGCTGTAAGCAAGCACATTCTCATTCAAAGATGCAAGTTACTATGTAGGAACAAGTTTGTATAGGTATTTCAAAGATGCCCAGAACTGAGCTAAACTTGGTATGGGTCCAACTCCTAGAAATAACTTCATGCCCCATCTCCCTTACTTCCAGCTTGTAAGGATCACATAATTCCTAACAATGTTTTGACACAGATTGCCAATTCGGGCATTCAGAACATATAGCACGTTGCTGTAAGCAAGCAGATTCTCATTAAAGATGCAAGTTACTATGTAGGAACAAGTTTGTATAGGTATTTCAAAGATGCCCAGAACTGAGCTAAACTTGGTATGTGTCCAACTCCTAGAAATAACTTCATGCCCCATCTCCCTTACTTCCAGCTAGTAAGGATCACATAATTCCTAACAAAGTTTTGACACAGATTCCCAATTCGGGCATTCAGAACATATAGCACGTTGCTGCAAGCAAGCACATTCTCATTCAAAGTTGCAAGTTACTATGTAGGAACAAGTTTGAATAGGTATTTCAAAGATGCCCAGAACTGAGCTAAACTTGGTATGTGTCCAACTCCTAGAAATAACTTCATGCCCCATCTCCCTTACTTCCAGCTAGTAAGGATCACATAATTCCTAACAAAGTTTTGACACAGATTCCCAATTCGGGCATTCAGAACATATAGCACGTTGCTGTAAGCAAGCACATTTTCATTCAAAGTTGCAAGTTACTATGTAGGAACAAGTTTGTATAGGTATTTCAAAGATGCCCAGAACTGAGCTAAACTTGGTATGTGTCCAACTCCTAGAAATAACTTCATGCCCCATCTCCCTTACTTCCAGCTAGTAAGGATCACATAATTCCTAACAAAGTTTTGACACAGATTCCCAATTCGGGCATTCAGAACATATAGCACGTTGCTGTAAGCAAGCACATTCTCATTCAAAGTTGCAAGTTACTATGTAGGAACAAGTTTGTATAGGTATTTCAAAGATGCCCAGAACTGAGCTAAACTTGGTATGTGTCCAACTCCTAGAAATAACTTCATGCCCCATCTCCCTTACTTCCAGCTAGTAAGGATCACATAATTCCTAACAAAGTTTTGACACAGATTCCCAATTCGGGCATTCAGAACATATAGCACGTTGCTGTAAGCAAGCAGATTCTCATTAAAGATGCAAGTTACTATGTAGGAACAAGTTTGTATAGGTATTTCAAAGATGCCCAGAACTGAGCTAAACTTGGTCTGTGTCCAACTCCTAGAAATAACTTCATGCCCCATCTCCCTTACTTCCAGCTAGTAAGGATCACATAATTCCTAACAAAGTTTTGACACAGATTCCCAATTCGGGCATTCAGAACATATAGCACGTTGCTGCAAGCAAGCACATTCTCATTCAAAGTTGCAAGTTACTATGTAGGAACAAGTTTGTATAGGTATTTCAAAGATGCCCAGAACTGAGCTAAACTTGGTATGTGTCCAACTCCTAGAAATAACTTCATGCTCCATCTCCCTTACTTCCAGCTAGTAAGGATCACATAATTCCTAACAAAGTTTTGACACAGATTCCCAATTCGGGCATTCAGAACATATAGCACGTTGCTGCAAGCAAGCACATTCTCATTCAAAGTTGCAAGTTACTATGTAGGAACAAGTTTGTATAGGTATTTCAAAGATGCCCAGAACTGAGCTAATCTTGGTATGTCTCCAACTCCAAGAAATAACTTCATGCCCCATCTCCCTTACTTCCAGCTAGTAAGGATCACATCATTCCTAACAAAGTTTTGACACAGATTCCCAATTCGGGCATTCAGAACATATAGCACGTTGCTGTAAGCAAGCACATTCTCATTCAAAGTTGCAAGTTACTATGTAGGAACAAGTTTGTATAGGTATTTCAAAGATGCCCAGAACTGAGCTAAACTTGGTATGTGTCCAACTCCTAGAAATAACTTCATGCCCCATCTCCCTTACCTCCAGCTAGTAAGGATCACATAATTCCTAACAAAGTTTTGACACAGATTCCCAATTCGGGCATTCAGAACATATAGCACGTTGATGTAAGCAAGCAGATTCTCATTCAAAGATGCAAGTTACTATTTAGTAACAAGTTTGTATAGGTATTTCAAAGATGCCCAGAACTGAGCTAAACTTGGTATGTGTCCAACTCCTAGAAATAACTTCATGCCCCATCTCCCTTACTTCCAGCTAGTAAGGATCACATAATTCCTAACAAAGTTTTGACACAGATTCCCAATTCGGGCATTCAGAACATATAGCACGTTGATGTAAGCAAGCAGATTCTCATTCAAAGATGCAAGTTACTAAGTAGGAACAAGTTTGTATAGGTATTTCAAAGATGCCCAGAACTGAGCTAAACTTGGTATGTGTCCAACTCCTAGAAATAACTTCATGCCCCATCTCCCTTACTTCCAGCTAGTAAGGATCACATAATTCCTAACAAAGTTTTGACACAGATTGCCAAATCGGGCATTCAGAACATATAGCACGTTGCTGCAAGCAAGCACATTCTCATTCAAAGATGCAAGTTACTATGTAGGAACAAGTTTGTATAGGTATTTCAAAGATGCCCAGAACTGAGCTAAACTTGGTATGTGTCCAACTCCTAGAAATAACTTCATGCCCCATCTCCCTTACTTCCAGCTAGTAAGGATCACATAATTCCTAACAAAGTTTTGACACAGATTCCCAATTCGGGCATTCAGAACATATAGCACGTTGCTGCAAGGAAGCACATTCTCATTCAAAGTTGCAAGTTACTATGTAGGAACAAGTTTGTATAGGTATTTCAAAGATGCCCAGAACTGAGCTAAACTTGGTATGTGTCCAACTCCTAGAAATAACTTCATGCCCCATCTCCCTTACTTCCAGCTAGTAAGGATCACATAATTCCTAACAAAGTTTTGACACAGATTCCCAATTCGGGCATTCAGAACATATAGCAAGTTGCTGTAAGCAAGCAGATTATCATTCAAAGTTGCAAGTTACTATGTAGGAACAAGTTTGTATAGGTATTTCAAAGATGCCCAGAACTGAGCTAAACTTGGTATGGGTCCAACTCCTAGAAATAACTTCATGCCCCATCTCCCTTACTTCCAGCTAGTAAGGATCACATAATTCCTAACAGGGTTTTGACACAGATTCCCTATTCGGGCATTCAGAACATATAGCACGTTGCTGTAAGCAAGCACATTCTCATTCAAAGATGCAAGTTACTATGTAGGAACAAGTTTGTATAGGTATTTCAAAGATGCCCAGAACTGAGCTAAACTTGGTATGGGTCCAACTCCTAGAAATAACTTCATGCCCCATCTCCCTTACTTCCAGCTTGTAAGGATCACATAATTCCTAACAATGTTTTGACACAGATTGCCAATTCGGGCATTCAGAACATATAGCACGTTGCTGTAAGCAAGCAGATTCTCATTAAAGATGCAAGTTACTATGTAGGAACAAGTTTGTATAGGTATTTCAAAGATGCCCAGAACTGAGCTAAACTTGGTATGTGTCCAACTCCTAGAAATAACTTCATGCCCCATCTCCCTTACTTCCAGCTAGTAAGGATCACATAATTCCTAACAAAGTTTTGACACAGATTCCCAATTCGGGCATTCAGAACATATAGCACGTTGCTGCAAGCAAGCACATTCTCATTCAAAGTTGCAAGTTACTATGTAGGAACAAGTTTGAATAGGTATTTCAAAGATGCCCAGAACTGAGCTAAACTTGGTATGTGTCCAACTCCTAGAAATAACTTCATGCTCCATCTCCCTTACTTCCAGCTAGTAAGGATCACATAATTCCTAACAAAGTTTTGACACAGATTCCCAATTCGGGCATTCAGAACATATAGCACGTTGCTGCAAGCAAGCACATTCTCATTCAAAGTTGCAAGTTACTATGTAGGAACAAGTTTGTATAGGTATTTCAAAGATGCCCAGAACTGAGCTAAACTTGGTATGTGTCCAACTCCTAGAAATAACTTCATGCCCCATCTCCCTTACTTCCAGCTAGTAAGGATCACATAATTCCTAACAAAGTTTTGACACAGATTGCCAATTCGGGCATTCAGAACATATAGCACGTTGCTGCAAGGAAGCACATTCTCATTCAAAGTTGCAAGTTACTATGTAGGAACAAGTTTGTATAGGTATTTCAAAGATGCCCAGAACTGAGCTAAACTTGGTATGTGTCCAACTCCTAGAAATAACTTCATGCCCCATCTCCCTTACTTCCAGCTAGTAAGGATCACATAATTCCTAACAAAGTTTTGACACAGATTCCCAATTCGGGCATTCAGAACATATAGCACGTTGCTGTAAGCAAGCACATTATCATTCAAAGTTGCAAGTTACTATGTAGGAACAAGTTTGTATAGGTATTTCAAAGATGCCCAGAACTGAGCTAAACTTGGTATGGGTCCAACTCCTAGAAATAACTTCATGTCCCATCTCCCTTACTTCCAGCTAGTAAGAATCACATAATTCCTAACAGGGTTTTGACACAGATTCCCTATTCGGGCATTCAGAACATATAGCACGTTGCTGTAAGCAAGCACATTCTCATTCAAAGATGCAAGTTACTATGTAGGAACAAGTTTGTATAGGTATTTCAAAGATGCCCAGAACTGCGCTAAACTTGGTATGGGTCTAACTCCTAGAAATAACTTCACGCCCCATCTCCCTTACTTCCAGCTAGTAAGGATCACATAATTCCTAACAAAGTTTTGACACATATTCCCTATTCGGGCATTCAGAACATATAGCACGTTGCTGTAAGCAAGCAGATACTCATTCAAAGATGCAAGTTACTATGTAGGAACAAGTTTGTATAGGTATTTCAAAGATGCCCAGAACTGAGCTAAACTTGGTATGTGTCCAACTCCTAGAAATAACTTCATGCCCCATCTCCCTTACTTCCAGCTAGTAAGGATCACATAATTCCTAACAAAGTTTTGACACAGATTCCCATTTCGGGCATTCAGAACATATAGCACGTTGCTGTAAGCAAGCACATTCTCATTCAAAGTTGCAAGTTACTATGTAGGAACAAGTTTGTATAGGTATTTCAAAGATGCCCAGAACTGAGCTAAACTTGGTATGTGTCCAACTCCTAGAAATAACTTCATGCCCCATCTCCCTTACTTCCAGCTAGTAAGGATCACATAATTCCTAACAAAGTTTTGACACAGATTCCCAATTCGGGCATTCAGAACATATAGCACGTTGCTGTAAGCAAGCAGATTCTCATTCAAAGTTGCAAGTTACTATGTAGGAACAAGTTTGTATAGGTATTTCAAAGATGCCCAGAACTGAGCTAAACTTGGTATGTGTCCAACTCCTAGAAATAGCTTCATGCCCCATCTCCCTTACTTCCAGCTAGTAAGGATCACATAATTCCTAACAAAGTTTTGACACAGATTGACAATTCGGGCATTCAGAACATATAGCACGTTGCTGTAAGCAAGCAGATTCTCATTAAAGATGCAAGTTTCTATGTAGGAACAAGTTTGTATAGGTATTTCAAAGATGCCCAGAACTCAGCTAAACTTGGTATGTGTCCAACTCCTAGAAATAACTTCATGCCCCATCTCCCTTACTTCCAGCTAGTAAGGATCACATAATTCCTAACAAAGTTTTGACACAGATTGCCAATTCGGGTAATCAGAACATATAGCACGTTGCTGTAAGCAAGCACATTCTCATTCAAAGATGCCAGTTACTATGTAGGAACAAGTTTGTATAGGTATTTCAAAGATGCCCAGAACTGAGCTAAACTTGGTATGTGTCCAACTCCTAGAAATAACTTCATGCCCCATCTCCCTTACTTCCAGCTAATAAGGATCACATAATTCCTAACAAAGATTTGACACAGATTCCCAATTCGGGCATTCAGAACATATAGCACGTTGCTGTAAGCAAGCACATTCTCATTCAAAGATGCCAGTTACTATGTAGGAACAAGTTTGTATAGGTATTTCAAAGATGCCCAGAACTGAGCTAAACTTGGTATGTGTCCAACTCCTAGAAATAACTTCATGCCCCATCTCCCTTACATCAAGCTAGTAAGGATCACATAATTCCTAACAAAGTTTTGACACAGATTCCCAATTCGGGCATTCAGAACATATAGCACGTTGCTGTAAGCAAGCACATTCTCATTCAAAGATGCAAGTTACTATGTAGGAACAAGTTTGTATAGGTATTTCAAAGATGCCCAGAACTGAGCTAAACTTGGTATGTGTCCAACTCCTAGAAATAACTTCATGCCCCATCTCCCTTACTTCCAGCTAGTAAGGATCACATAATTCCTAACAAAGTTTTGACACAGATTCCCAATTCGGGCATTCAGAACATATAGCACGTTGCTGTAAGCAAGCAGATTCTCATTCAAAGATGCAAGTTACTATGTAGGAACAAGTTTGTATAGGTATTTCAAAGATGCCCAGAACTGAGCTAAACTTGGTATGTGTCGAACTCCTAGAAATAACTTCATGCCCCATCTCCCTTACTTCCAGCTAGTAAGGATCACATAATTCCTAACAAAGTTTTGACACAGATTCCCAATTCGGGCATTCAGAACATATAGCACGTTGCTGTAAGCAAGCACATTCTCATTCAAAGTTGCAAGTTACTATGTAGGAACAAGTTTGTATAGGTATTTCAAAGATGCCCAGAACTGAGGTAAACTTGGTATGTATCCAACTCCTAGAAATAACTTCATGCCCCATCTCCCTTACTTCCAGCTAGTAAGGATCACATAATTCCTAACAAAGTTTTGACACAGATTCCCAATTCGGGCATTCAGAACATATAGCACGTTGCTGTAAGCAAGCACTTTCTCATTCAAAGTTGCAAGTTACTATGTAGGAACAAGTTTGTATAGGTATTTCAAAGATGCCCAGAACTGAGCTAAACTTGGTATGTCTCCAACTCCAAGAAATAACTTCATGCCCCATCTCCCTTACTTCCAGCTAGTAAGGATCACATAATTCCTAACAAAGTTTTGACACAGATTCCCAATTCGGGCATTCAGAACATATAGCACGTTGCTGTAAGCAAGCACATTCTCATTCAAAGTTGCAAGTTACTATGTAGGAACAAGTTTGTATAGGTATTTCAAAGATGCCCAGAACTGAGCTAAACTTGGTATGTGTCCAACTCCTAGAAATAACTTCATGCCCCATCTCCCTTACTTCCAGCTAGTAAGGATCACATAATTCCTAACAAAGTTTTGACACAGATTCCCAATTCGGGCATTCAGAACATATAGCACGTTGCTGTAAGCAAGCACATTCTCATTCAAAGTTGCAAGTTACTAGGTAGGAACAAGTTTGTATAGGTATTTCAAAGATGCCCAGAACTGAGCTAAACTTGGTATGTGTCCAACTCCTAGAAATAACTTCATGCCCCATCTCCCTTACTTCCAGCTAGTAAGGATCACATAATTCCTAACAAAGTTTTGACACAGATTCCCAATTCGGGCATTCAGAACATATAGCACGTTGCTGTAAGCAAGCACATTCTCATTCAAAGTTGCAAGTTACTATGTAGGAACAAGTTTGTATAGGTATTTCAAAGATGCCCAGAACTGAGCTAAACTTGGTATGTGTCCAACTCCTAGAAATAACTTCATGCCCCATCTCCCTTACTTCCAGCTAGTAAGGATCACATAATTCCTAACAAAGTTTTGACACAGATTCCCAATTCGGGCATTCAGAACATATAGCACGTTGCTGTAAGCAAGCACATTCTCATTCAAAGATGCAAGTTACTATGTAGGAACAAATTTGTATAGGTATTTCAAAGATGCCCAGAACTGAGCTAAACTTGGTATGTGTCCAACTCCTAGAAATAACTTCATGCCCCATCTCCCTTACTTCCAGCTAGTAAGGATCACATAATTCCTAACAAAGTTTTGACACAGATTCCCAATTCGGGCATTCAGAACATATAGCACGTTGCTGTAAGCAAGCACATTCTCATTCAAAGATGCAAGTTACTATGTAGGAACAAGTTTGTATAGGTATTTCAAAGATGCCCAGAACTGAGCTAAACTTGGTATGTGTCCAACTCCTAGAAATAACTTCATGCCCCATCTCCCTTACTTCCAGCTAGTAAGGATCACATAATTCCTAACAGGGTTTTGACACAGATTCCCAATTCGGGCATTCAGAACATATAGCACGTTGCTGTAAGCAAGCACATTCTCATTCAAAGTTGCAAGTTACTATGTAGGAACAAGTTTGTATAGGTATTTCAAAGATGCCCAGAACTGAGCTAAACTTGGTATGGGTCCAACTCCTAGAAATAACTTCACGCCCCATCTCCCTTACTTCCAGCTAGTAAGGATCACATAATTCCTAACAAAGTTTTGACACTGATTCCCTATTCGGGCATTCAGAACATATAGCACGTTGCTGTAAGCAAGCAGATTCTCATTCAAAGATGCAAGTTACTATGTAGGAACAAGTTTGTATAGGTATTTCAAAGATGCCCAGAACTGAGCTAAACTTGGTATGTGTCCAACTCCTAGAAATAACTTCATGCCCCATCTCCCTTACTTCCAGCTAGTAAGGATCACATAATTCCTAACAAAGTTTTGACACAGATTCCCAATTCGGGCATTCAGAACATATAGCACGTTGCTGTAAGCAAGCAGATTTTCATTCAAAGTTGCAAGTTACTATGTAGGAACAAGTTTGTATAGGTATTTCAAAGATGCCCAGAACTGAGCTAAACTTGGTATGTGTCCAACTCCTAGAAATAACTTCATGCCCCATCTCCCTTACTTCCAGCTAGTAAGGATCACATAATTCCTAACAAAGTTTTGACACAGATTCCCAATTTGGGCATTCAGAACATATAGCACGTTGCTGTAAGCAAGCAGATTCTCATTAAAGATGCAAGTTACTATGTAGGAACAAGTTTGTATAGGTATTTCAAAGATGCCCAGAACTGAGCTAAACTTGGTATGTGTCCAACTCCTAGAAATAACTTCATGCCCCATCTCCCTTACTTCCAGCTAGTAAGGATCACATAATTCCTAACAAAGTTTTGACACAGATTGCCAATTCGGGTAATCAGAACATATAGCACGTTGCTGTAAGCAAGCACATTCTCATTCAAAGATGCAAGTTACTATGTAGGAACAAGTTTGTATAGGTATTTCAAAGATGCCCAGAACTGAGCTAACTTGGTATGTGTCCAACTCCTAGAAATAACTTCATGCCCCATCTCCCTTACTTCCAGCTAGTAAGGATCACATAATTCCTAACAAAGTTTTGACACAGATTCCCAATTCGGGCATTCAGAACATATAGCACGTTGCTGTAAGCAAGCACATTCTCATTCAAAGATGCCAGTTACTATGTAGGAACAAGTTTGTATAGGTATTTCAAAGATGCCCAGAACTGAGCTAAACTTGGTATGTGTCCAACTCCTAGAAATAACTTCATGCCCCATCTCCCTTACATCCAGCTAGTAAGGATCACATAATTCCTAACAAAGTTTTGACACAGATTCCCAATTCGGGCATTCAGAGCATATAGCACGTTGCTGTAAGCAAGCACATTCTCATTCAAAGATGCAAGTTACTATGTAGGAACAAGTTTGTATAGGTATTTCAAAGATGCCCAGAACTGAGCTAAACTTGGTATGTGTCCAACTCCTAGAAATAACTTCATGCCCCATCTCCCTTACTTCCAGCTAGTAAGGATCACATAATTCCTAACAAAGTTTTGACACAGATTCCCAATTCGGGCATTCAGAACATATAGCACGTTGCTGTAAGCAAGCACATTTTCATTCAAAGTTGCAAGTTACTATGTAGGAACAAGTTTGTATAGGTATTTCAAAGATGCCCAGAACTGAGCTAAACTTGGTATGTGTCCAACTCCTAGAAATAACTTCACGCCCCATCTCCCTTACTTCCAGCTAGTAAGGATCACATAATTCCTAACAGGGTTTTGACACAGATTCCCAATTCGGGCATTCAGAACATATAGCACGTTGCTGTAAGCAAGCACATTCTCATTCAAAGTTGCAAGTTACTATGTAGGAACAAGTTTGTATAGGTATTTCAAAGATGCCCAGAACTGAGCTAAACTTGGTATGTGTCCAACTCCTAGAAATAACTTCATGCCCCATCTCCCTTACTTCCAGCTAGTAAGGATCACATAATTCCTAACAAAGTTTTGACACAGATTCCCAATTCGGGCATTCAGAACATATAGCAAGTTGCTGTAAGCAAGCAGATTATCATTCAAAGTTGCAAGTTACTATGTAGGAACAAGTTTGTATAGGTATTTCAAAGATGCCCAGAACTGAGCTAAACTTGGTATGGGTCCAACTCCTAGAAATAACTTCATGCCCCATCTCCCTTACTTCCAGCTAGTAAGGATCACATAATTCCTAACAGGGTTTTGACACAGATTCCCTATTCGGGCATTCAGAACATATAGCACGTTGCTGTAAGCAAGCACATTCTCATTCAAAGATGCAAGTTACTATGTAGGAACAAGTTTGTATAGGTATTTCAAAGATGCCCAGAACTGAGCTAAACTTGGTATGGGTCCAACTCCTAGAAATAACTTCATGCCCCATCTCCCTTACTTCCAGCTTGTAAGGATCACATAATTCCTAACAAAGTTTTGACACATATTCCCTATTCGGGCATTCAGAACATATAGCACGTTGCTGTAAGCAAGCAGATACTCATTCAAAGATGCAAGTTACTATGTAGGAACAAGTTTGTATAGGTATTTCAAAGATGCCCAGAACTGAGCTAAACTTGGTATGTGTCCAACTCCTAGAAATAACTTCATGCCCCATCTCCCTTACTTCCAGCTAGTAAGGATCACATAATTCCTAACAAAGTTTTGACACAGATTCCCATTTCGGGCATTCAGAACATATAGCACGTTGCTGTAAGCAAGCACATTCTCATTCAAAGTTGCAAGTTACTATGTAGGAACAAGTTTGTATAGGTATTTCAAAGATGCCCAGAACTGAGCTAAACTTGGTATGTGTCCAACTCCTAGAAATAACTTCATGCCCCATCTCCCTTACTTCCAGCTAGTAAGGATCACATAATTCCTAACAAAGTTTTGACACAGATTCCCAATTCGGGCATTCAGAACATATAGCACGTTGCTGTAAGCAAGCAGATTCTCATTCAAAGTTGCAAGTTACTATGTAGGAACAAGTTTGTATAGGTATTTCAAAGATGCCCAGAACTGAGCTAAACTTGGTATGTGTCCAACTCCTAGAAATAGCTTCATGCCCCATCTCCCTTACTTCCAGCTAGTAAGGATCACATAATTCCTAACAAAGTTTTGACACAGATTGACAATTCGGGCATTCAGAACATATAGCACGTTGCTGTAAGCAAGCAGATTCTCATTAAAGATGCAAGTTTCTATGTAGGAACAAGTTTGTATAGGTATTTCAAAGATGCCCAGAACTGAGCTAAACTTGGTATGTGTCCAACTCCTAGAAATAACTTCATGCCCCATCTCCCTTACTTCCAGCTAGTAAGGATCACATAATTCCTAACAAAGTTTTGACACAGATTGCCAATTCGGGTAATCAGAACATATAGCACGTTGCTGTAAGCAAGCACATTCTCATTCAAAGATGCCAGTTACTATGTAGGAACAAGTTTGTATAGGTATTTCAAAGAGGCCCAGAACTGAGCTAAACTTGGTATGTGTCCAACTCCTAGAAATAACTTCATGCCCCATCTCCCTTACTTCCAGCTAATAAGGATCACATAATTCCTAACAAAGATTTGACACAGATTCCCAATTCGGGCATTCAGAACATATAGCACGTTGCTGTAAGCAAGCACATTCTCATTCAAAGATGCCAGTTACTATGTAGGAACAAGTTTGTATAGGTATTTCAAAGATGCCCAGAACTGAGCTAAACTTGGTATGTGTCCAACTCCTAGAAATAACTTCATGCCCCATCTCCCTTACATCCAGCTAGTAAGGATCACATAATTCCTAACAAAGTTTTGACACAGATTCCCAATTCGGGCATTCAGAACATATAGCACGTTGCTGTAAGCAAGCACATTCTCATTCAAAGATGCAAGTTACTATGTAGGAACAAGTTTGTATAGGTATTTCAAAGATGCCCAGAACTGAGCTAAACTTGGTATGTGTCCAACTCCTAGAAATAACTTCATGCCCCATCTCCCTTACTTCCAGCTAGTAAGGATCACATAATTCCTAACAAAGTTTTGACACAGATTCCCAATTCGGGCATTCAGAACATATAGCACGTTGCTGTAAGCAAGCAGATTCTCATTCAAAGATGCAAGTTACTATGTAGGAACAAGTTTGTATAGGTATTTCAAAGATGCCCAGAACTGAGCTAAACTTGGTATGTGTCGAACTCCTAGAAATAACTTCATGCCCCATCTCCCTTACTTCCAGCTAGTAAGGATCACATAATTCCTAACAAAGTTTTGACACAGATTCCCAATTCGGGCATTCAGAACATATAGCACGTTGCTGTAAGCAAGCACATTCTCATTCAAAGTTGCAAGTTACTATGTAGGAACAAGTTTGTATAGGTATTTCAAAGATGCCCAGAACTGAGGTAAACTTGGTATGTATCCAACTCCTAGAAATAACTTCATGCCCCATCTCCCTTACTTCCAGCTAGTAAGGATCACATAATTCCTAACAAAGTTTTGACACAGATTCCCAATTCGGGCATTCAGAACATATAGCACGTTGCTGTAAGCAAGCACTTTCTCATTCAAAGTTGCAAGTTACTATGTAGGAACAAGTTTGTATAGGTATTTCAAAGATGCCCAGAACTGAGCTAAACTTGGTATGTCTCCAACTCCAAGAAATAACTTCATGCCCCATCTCCCTTACTTCCAGCTAGTAAGGATCACATAATTCCTAACAAAGTTTTGACACAGATTCCCAATTCGGGCATTCAGAACATATAGCACGTTGCTGTAAGCAAGCACATTCTCATTCAAAGTTGCAAGTTACTATGTAGGAACAAGTTTGTATAGGTATTTCAAAGATGCCCAGAACTGAGCTAAACTTGGTATGTGTCCAACTCCTAGAAATAACTTCATGCCCCATCTCCCTTACTTCCAGCTAGTAAGGATCACATAATTCCTAACAAAGTTTTGACACAGATTCCCAATTCGGGCATTCAGAACATATAGCACGTTGCTGTAAGCAAGCACATTCTCATTCAAAGTTGCAAGTTACTAGGTAGGAACAAGTTTGTATAGGTATTTCAAAGATGCCCAGAACTGAGCTAAACTTGGTATGTGTCCAACTCCTAGAAATAACTTCATGCCCCATCTCCCTTACTTCCAGCTAGTAAGGATCACATAATTCCTAACAAAGTTTTGACACAGATTCCCAATTCGGGCATTCAGAACATATAGCACGTTGCTGTAAGCAAGCACATTCTCATTCAAAGTTGCAAGTTACTATGTAGGAACAAGTTTGTATAGGTATTTCAAAGATGCCCAGAACTGAGCTAAACTTGGTATGTGTCCAACTCCTAGAAATAACTTCATGCCCCATCTCCCTTACTTCCAGCTAGTAAGGATCACATAATTCCTAACAAAGTTTTGACACAGATTCCCAATTCGGGCATTCAGAACATATAGCACGTTGCTGTAAGCAAGCACATTCTCATTCAAAGATGCAAGTTACTATGTAGGAACAAATTTGTATAGGTATTTCAAAGATGCCCAGAACTGAGCTAAACTTGGTATGTGTCCAACTCCTAGAAATAACTTCATGCCCCATCTCCCTTACTTCCAGCTAGTAAGGATCACATAATTCCTAACAAAGTTTTGACACAGATTCCCAATTCGGGCATTCAGAACATATAGCACGTTGCTGTAAGCAAGCACATTCTCATTCAAAGATGCAAGTTACTATGTAGGAACAAGTTTGTATAGGTATTTCAAAGATGCCCAGAACTGAGCTAAACTTGGTATGTGTCCAACTCCTAGAAATAACTTCATGCCCCATCTCCCTTACTTCCAGCTAGTAAGGATCACATAATTCCTAACAAAGTTTTGACACAGATTCTCAATTCGGGCATTCAGAACATATAGCACGTTGCTGTAAGCAAGCACATTCTCATTCAAAGATGCAAGTTACTATGTAGGAACAAGTTTGTATAGGTATTTCAAAGATGCCCAGAACTGAGCTAAACTTGGTATGTGTCCAACTCCTAGAAATAACTTCATGCCCCATCTCCCTTACTTCCAGCTTGTAAGGATCACATAATTCCTAACAAAGTTTTGACACAGATTCCCAATTCGGGCATTCAGAACATATAGCACGTTACTGCAAGCAAGCACATTCTCATTCAAAGATGCAAGTTACTATGTAGGAACAAGTTTGTATAGGTATTTCAAAGATGCCCAGAACTGAGCTAAACTTGGTATGTGTCCAACTCCTAGAAATAACTTCATGCCCCATCTCCCTTACTTCCAGCTAGTAAGGATCACATAATTCCTAACAGGGTTTTGACACAGATTCCCAATTCGGGCATTCAGAACATATAGCACGTTGCTGTAAGCAAGCACATTCTCATTCAAAGTTGCAAGTTACTATGTAGGAACAAGTTTGTATAGGTATTTCAAAGATGCCCAGAACTGAGCTAAACTTGGTATGGGTCCAACACCTAGAAATAACTTCACGCCCCATCTCCCTTACTTCCAGCTAGTAAGGATCACATAATTCCTAACAAAGTTTTGACACTGATTCCCTATTCGGGCATTCAGAACATATAGCACGTTGCTGTAAGCAAGCAGATTCTCATTCAAAGATGCAAGTTACTATGTAGGAACAAGTTTGTATAGGTATTTCAAAGATGCCCAGAACTGAGCTAAACTTGGTATGTGTCCAACTCCTAGAAATAACTTCATGCCCCATCTCCCTTACTTCCAGCTAGTAAGGATCACATAATTCCTAACAAAGTTTTGACACAGATTCCCAATTCGGGCATTCAGAACATATAGCACGTTGCTGTAAGCAAGCAGATTTTCATTCAAAGTTGCAAGTTACTATGTAGGAACAAGTTTGTATAGGTATTTCAAAGATGCCCAGAACTGAGCTAAACTTGGTATGTGTCCAACTCCTAGAAATAACTTCATGCCCCATCTCCCTTACTTCCAGCTAGTAAGGATCACATAATTCCTAACAAAGTTTTGACACAGATTCCCAATTTGGGCATTCAGAACATATAGCACGTTGCTGTAAGCAAGCACATTCTCATTCAAAGTTGCAAGTTACTATGTAGGAACAAGTTTGTATAGGTATTTCAAAGATGCCCAGAACTGAGCTAAACTTGGTATGTGTCCAACTCCTAGAAATAACTTCATGCCCCATCTCCCTTACTTCCAGCTAGTAAGGATCACATAATTCCTAACAAAGTTTTGACACAGATTGACAATTCGGGCATTCAGAACATATAGCACGTTGCTGTAAGCAAGCAGATTCTCATTAAAGATGCAAGTTACTATGTAGGAACAAGTTTGTATAGGTATTTCAAAGATGCCCAGAACTGAGCTAAACTTGGTATGTGTCCAACTCCTAGAAATAACTTCATGCCCCATCTCCCTTACTTCCAGCTAGTAAGGATCACATAATTCCTAACAAAGTTTTGACACAGATTCCCAATTCGGGCATTCAGAACATATAGCACGTTGCTGTAAGCAAGCACATTCTCATTCAAAGTTGCAAGTTACTATGTAGGAACAAGTTTGTATAGGTATTTCAAAGATGCCCAGAACTGAGCTAAACTTGGTATGTGTCCAACTCCTAGAAATAACTTCATGCCCCATCTCCCTTACTTCCAGCTAGTAAGGATCACATAATTCCTAACAAAGTTTTGACACAGATTCCCAATTCGGGCATTCAGAACATATAGCACGTTGCTGTAAGCAAGCACATTCTCATTCAAAGATGCAAGTTACTATGTAGGAACAAATTTGTATAGGTATTTCAAAGATGCCCAGAACTGAGCTAAACTTGGTATGTGTCCAACTCCTAGAAATAACTTCATGCCCCATCTCCCTTACTTCCAGCTAGTAAGGATCACATAATTCCTAACAAAGTTTTGACACAGATTCCCAATTCGGGCATTCAGAACATATAGCACGTTGCTGTAAGCAAGCACATTCTCATTCAAAGATGCAAGTTACTATGTAGGAACAAGTTTGTATAGGTATTTCAAAGATGCCCAGAACTGAGCTAAACTTGGTATGTGTCCAACTCCTAGAAATAACTTCATGCCCCATCTCCCTTACTTCCAGCTAGTAAGGATCACATAATTCCTAACACAGTTTTGACACAGATTCTCAATTCGGGCATTCAGAACATATAGCACGTTGCTGTAAGCAAGCACATTCTCATTCAAAGATGCAAGTTACTATGTAGGAACAAGTTTGTATAGGTATTTCAAAGATGCCCAGAACTGAGCTAAACTTGGTATGTGTCCAACTCCTAGAAATAACTTCATGCCCCATCTCCCTTACTTCCAGCTTGTAAGGATCACATAATTCCTAACAAAGATTTGACACAGATTCCCAATTCGGGCATTCAGAACATATAGCACGTTACTGCAAGCAAGCACATTCTCATTCAAAGATGCAAGTTACTATGTAGGAACAAGTTTGTATAGGTATTTCAAAGATGCCCAGAACTGAGCTAAACTTGGTATGTGTCCAACTCCTAGAAATAACTTCATGCCCCATCTCCCTTACTTCCAGCTAGTAAGGATCACATAATTCCTAACAGGGTTTTGACACAGATTCCCAATTCGGGCATTCAGAACATATAGCACGTTGCTGTAAGCAAGCACATTCTCATTCAAAGTTGCAAGTTACTATGTAGGAACAAGTTTGTATAGGTATTTCAAAGATGCCCAGAACTGAGCTAAACTTGGTATGGGTCCAACTCCTAGAAATAACTTCACGCCCCATCTCCCTTACTTCCAGCTAGTAAGGATCACATAATTCCTAACAAAGTTTTGACACTGATTCCCTATTCGGGCATTCAGAACATATAGCACGTTGCTGTAAGCAAGCAGATTCTCATTCAAAGATGCAAGTTACTATGTAGGAACAAGTTTGTATAGGTATTTCAAAGATGCCCAGAACTGAGCTAAACTTGGTATGTGTCCAACTCCTAGAAATAACTTCATGCCCCATCTCCCTTACTTCCAGCTAGTAAGGATCACATAATTCCTAACAAAGTTTTGACACAGATTCCCAATTCGGGCATTCAGAACATATAGCACGTTGCTGTAAGCAAGCAGATTTTCATTCAAAGTTGCAAGTTACTATGTAGGAACAAGTTTGTATAGGTATTTCAAAGATGCCCAGAACTGAGCTAAACTTGGTATGTGTCCAACTCCTAGAAATAACTTCATGCCCCATCTCCCTTACTTCCAGCTAGTAAGGATCACATAATTCCTAACAAAGTTTTGACACAGATTCCCAATTTGGGCATTCAGAACATATAGCACGTTGCTGTAAGCAAGCACATTCTCATTCAAAGTTGCAAGTTACTATGTAGGAACAAGTTTGTATAGGTATTTCAAAGATGCCCAGAACTGAGCTAAACTTGGTATGTGTCCAACTCCTAGAAATAACTTCATGCCCCATCTCCCTTACTTCCAGCTAGTAAGGATCACATAATTCCTAACAAAGTTTTGACACAGATTGACAATTCGGGCATTCAGAACATATAGCACGTTGCTGTAAGCAAGCAGATTCTCATTAAAGATGCAAGTTACTATGTAGGAACAAGTTTGTATAGGTATTTCAAAGATGCCCAGAACTGAGCTAAACTTGGTATGTGTCCAACTCCTAGAAATAACTTCATGCCCCATCTCCCTTACTTCCAGCTAGTAAGGATCACATAATTCCTAACAAAGTTTTGACACAGATTGCCAATTCGGGTAATCAGAACATATAGCACGTTGCTGTAAGCAAGCACATTCTCATTCAAAGATGCAAGTTACTATGTAGGAACAAGTTTGTATAGGTATTTCAAAGATGCCCAGAACTGAGCTAACTTGGTATGTGTCCAACTCCTAGAAATAACTTCATGCCCCATCTCCCTTACTTCCAGCTAGTAAGGATCACATAATTCCTAACAAAGTTTTGACACAGATTCCCAATTCGGGCATTCAGAACATATAGCACGTTGCTGTAAGCAAGCACATTCTCATTCAAAGATGCCAGTTACTATGTAGGAACAAGTTTGTATAGGTATTTCAAAGATGCCCAGAACTGAGCTAAACTTGGTATGTGTCCAACTCCTAGAAATAACTTCATGCCCCATCTCCCTTACATCCAGCTAGTAAGGATCACATAATTCCTAACAAAGTTTTGACACAGATTCCCAATTCGGGCATTCAGAACATATAGCACGTTGCTGTAAGCAAGCACATTCTCATTCAAAGATGCAAGTTACTATGTAGGAACAAGTTTGTATAGGTATTTCAAAGATGCCCAGAACTGAGCTAAACTTGGTATGTGTCCAACTCCTAGAAATAACTTCACGCCCCATCTCCCTTACTTCCAGCTAGTAAGGATCACATAATTCCTAACAAAGTTTTGACACAGATTCCCAATTCGGGCATTCAGAACATATAGCACGTTGCTGTAAGCAAGCACATTTTCATTCAAAGTTGCAAGTTACTATGTAGGAACAAGTTTGTATAGGTATTTCAAAGATGCCCAGAACTGAGCTAAACTTGGTATGTGTCCAACTCCTAGAAATAACTTCACGCCCCATCTCCCTTACTTCCAGCTAGTAAGGATCACATAATTCCTAACAGGGTTTTGACACAGATTCCCAATTCGGGCATTCAGAACATATAGCACGTTGCTGTAAGCAAGCACATTCTCATTCAAAGTTGCAAGTTACTATGTAGGAACAAGTTTGTATAGGTATTTCAAAGATGCCCAGAACTGAGCTAAACTTGGTATGTGTCCAACTCCTAGAAATAACTTCACGCCCCATCTCCCTTACTTCCAGCTAGTAAGGATCACATAATTCCTAACAAAGTTTTGACACAGACTCCCTATTCGGGCATTCAGAACATATAGCACGTTGCTGTAAGCAAGCAGATTCTCATTCAAAGATGCAAGTTACTATGTAGGAACAAGTTTGTATAGGTATTTCAAAGATGCCCAGAACTGAGCTAAACTTGGTATGTGTCCAACTCCTAGAAATAACTTCATGCCCCATCTGCCTTACTTCCAGCTAGTAAGGATCACATAATTCCTAACAAAGTTTTGACACAGATTCCCAATTCGGGCATTCAGAACATATAGCACGTTGCTGTAAGCAAGCACATTTTCATTCAAAGTTGCAAGTTACTATGTAGGAACAAGTTTGTATAGGTATTTCAAAGATGCCCAGAACTGAGCTAAACTTGGTATGTGTCCAACTCCTAGAAATAACTTCATGCCCCATCTCCCTTACTTCCAGCTAGTAAGGATCACATAATTCCTAACAAAGTTTTGACACAGATTCCCAATTCGGGCATTCAGAACATATAGCACGTTGCTGTAAGCAAGCACATTCTCATTCAAAGTTGCAAGATACTATGTAGGAACAAGTTTGTATAGGTATTTCAAAGATGCCCAGAACTGAGCTAAACTTGGTATGTGTCCAACTCCTAGAAATAACTTCATGCCCCATCTCCCTTACTTCCAGCTAGTAAGGATCACATAATTCCTAACAAAGTTTTGTCACAGATTGCCAATTCGGGCATTCAGAACATATAGCACGTTGCTGTAAGCAAGCAGATTCTCATTAAAGATGCAAGTTACTATGTAGGAACAAGTTTGTATAGGTATTTCAAAGATGCCCAGAACTGAGCTAAACTTGGTATGTGTCCAACTCCTAGAAATAACTTCATGCCCCATCTCCCTTACTTCCAGCTAGTAAGGATCACATAATTCCTAACAAAGTTTTGACACAGATTCCCAATTCGGGCATTCAGAACATATAGCACGTTGCTGCAAGCAAGCACATTCTCATTCAAAGTTGCAAGTTACTATGTAGGAACAAGTTTGTATAGGTATTTCAAAGATGCCCAGAACTGAGCTAAACTTGGTATGTGTCCAACTCCTAGAAATAACTTCATGCTCCATCTCCCTTACTTCCAGCTAGTAAGGATCACATAATTCCTAACAAAGTTTTGACACAGATTCCCAATTCGGGCATTCAGAACATATAGCACGTTGCTGCAAGCAAGCACATTCTCATTCAAAGTTGCAAGTTACTATGTAGGAACAAGTTTGTATAGGTATTTCAAAGATGCCCAGAACTGAGCTAATCTTGGTATGTCTCCAACTCCAAGAAATAACTTCATGCCCCATCTCATTTACTTCCAGCTAGTAAGGATCACATCATTCCTAACAAAGTTTTGACACAGATTCCCAATTCGGGCATTCAGAACATATAGCACGTTGCTGTAAGCAAGCACATTCTCATTCAAAGTTGCAAGTTACTATGTAGGAACAAGTTTGTATAGGTATTTCAAAGATGCCCAGAACTGAGCTAAACTTGGTATGTGTCCAACTCCTAGAAATAACTTCATGCCCCATCTCCCTTACTTCCAGCTAGTAAGGATCACATAATTCCTAACAAAGATTTGACACAGATTCCCAATTCGGGCATTCAGAACATATAGCACGTTGATGTAAGCAAGCAGATTCTCATTCAAAGATGCAAGTTACTATGTAGGAACAAGTTTGTATAGGTATTTCAAAGATGCCCAGAACTGAGCTAAACTTGGTATGTGTCCAACTCCTAGAAATAACTTCATGCCCCATCTCTCTTACTTCCAGCTAGTAAGGATCACATAATTCCTAACAAAGTTTTGACACAGATTCCCAATTCGGGCATTCAGAACATATAGCACGTTGATGTAAGCAAGCAGATTCTCATTCAAAGATGCAAGTTACTAAGTAGGAACAAGTTTGTATAGGTATTTCAAAGATGCCCAGAACTGAGCTAAACTTGGTATGTGTCCAACTCCTAGAAATAACTTCATGCCCGTTCTCCCTTACTTCCAGCTAGTAAGGATCACATAATTCCTAACAAAGTTTTGACACAGATTGCCAATTCGGGTAATCAGAACATATAGCACGTTGCTGTAAGCAAGCACATTCTCATTCAAAGATGCCAGTTACTATGTAGGAACAAGTTTGTATAGGTATTTCAAAGATGCCCAGAACTGAGCTAAACTTGGTATGTGTCCAACTCCTAGAAATAACTTCATGCCCCATCTCCCTTACTTCCAGCTAGTAAGGATCACATAATTCCTAACAAAGATTTGACACAGATTCCCAATTCGGGCATTCAGAACATATAGCACGTTGCTGTAAGCAAGCACATTCTCATTCAAAGATGCCAGTTACTATGTAGGAACAAGTTTGTATAGGTATTTCAAAGATGCCCAGAACTGAGCTAAACTTGGTATGTGTCCAACTCCTAGAAATAACTTCATGCCCCATCTCCCTTACATCAAGCTAGTAAGGATCACATAATTCCTAACAAAGTTTTGACACAGATTCCCAATTCGGGCATTCAGAACATATAGCACGTTGCTGTAAGCAAGCACATTCTCATTCAAAGATGCAAGTTACTATGTAGGAACAAGTTTGTATAGGTATTTCAAAGATGCCCAGAACTGAGCTAAACTTGGTATGTGTCCAACTCCTAGAAATAACTTCATGCCCCATCTCCCTTACTTCCAGCTAGTAAGGATCACATAATTCCTAACAAAGTTTTGACACAGATTCCCAATTCGGGCATTCAGAACATATAGCACGTTGCTGTAAGCAAGCAGATTCTCATTCAAAGATGCAAGTTACTATGTAGGAACAAGTTTGTATAGGTATTTCAAAGATGCCCAGAACTGAGCTAAACTTGGTATGTGTCGAACTCCTAGAAATAACTTCATGCCCCATCTCCCTTACTTCCAGCTAGTAAGGATCACATAATTCCTAACAAAGTTTTGACACAGATTCCCAATTCGGGCATTCAGAACATATAGCACGTTGCTGTAAGCAAGCAGATTCTCATTCAAAGATGCAAGTTACTATGTAGGAACAAGTTTGTATAGGTATTTCAAAGATGCCCAGAACTGAGGTAAACTTGGTATGTATCCAACTCCTAGAAATAACTTCATGCCCCATCTGCCTTACTTCCAGCTAGTAAGGATCACATAATTCCTAACAAAGTTTTGACACAGATTGCCAATTCGGGCATTCAGAACATATAGCACGTTGCTGTAAGCAAGCAGATTCTCATGAAAGATGCAAGTTACTATGTAGGAACAAGTTTGTATAGGTATTTCAAAGATGCCCAGAACTGAGCTAAACTTGGTATGTGTCCAACTCCTAGAAATAACTTCATGCCCCATCTCCATTACTTCCAGCTAGTAAGGATCACATAATTCCTAACAAAGTTTTGACACAGATTCCCAATTCGGGCATTCAGAACATATAGCACGTTGCTGCAAGCAAGCACATTCTCATTCAAAGTTGCAAGTTACTATGTAGGAACAAGTTTGTATAGGTATTTCAAAGATGCCCAGAACTGAGCTAAACTTGGTATGTGTCCAACTCCTAGAAATAACTTCATGCTCCATCTCCCTTACTTCCAGCTAGTAAGGATCACATAATTCCTAACAAAGTTTTGACACAGATTCCCAATTCGGGCATTCAGAACATATAGCACGTTGCTGCAAGCAAGCACATTCTCATTCAAAGTTGCAAGTTACTATGTAGGAACAAGTTTGTATAGGTATTTCAAAGATGCCCAGAACTGAGCTAATCTTGGTATGTCTCCAACTCCAAGAAATAACTTCATGCCCCATCTCCCTTACTTCCAGCTAGTAAGGATCACATCATTCCTAACAAAGATTTGACACAGATTCCCAATTCGGGCATTCAGAACATATAGCACGTTGCTGTAAGCAAGCACATTCTCATTCAAAGTTGCAAGTTACTATGTAGGAACAAGTTTGTATAGGTATTTCAAAGATGCCCAGAACTGAGCTAAACTTGGTATGTGTCCAACTCCTAGAAATAACTTCATGCCCCATCTCCCTTACTTCCAGCTAGTAAGGATCACATAATTCCTAACAAAGATTTGACACAGATTCCCAATTCGGGCATTCAGAACATATAGCACGTTGATGTAAGCAAGCAGATTCTCATTCAAAGATGCAAGTTACTATGTAGGAACAAGTTTGTATAGGTATTTCAAAGATGCCCAGAACTGAGCTAAACTTGATATGTGTCCAACTCCTAGAAATAACTTCATGCCCCATCTCTCTTACTTCCAGCTAGTAAGGATCACATAATTCCTAACAAAGTTTTGACACAGATTCCCAATTCGGGCATTCAGAACATATAGCACGTTGATGTAAGCAAGCACATTCTCATTCAAAGATGCAAGTTACTAAGTAGGAACAAGTTTGTATAGGTATTTCAAAGATGCCCAGAACTGAGCTAAACTTGGTATGTGTCCAACTCCTAGAAATAACTTCATGCCCGTTCTCCCTTACTTCCAGCTAGTAAGGATCACATAATTCCTAACAAAGTTTTGACACAGATTGCCAATTCGGGTAATCAGAACATATAGCACGTTGCTGTAAGCAAGCACATTCTCATTCAAAGATGCCAGTTACTATGTAGGAACAAGTTTGTATAGGTATTTCAAAGATGCCCAGAACTGAGCTAAACTTGGTATGTGTCCAACTCCTAGAAATAACTTCATGCCCCATCTCCCTTACTTCCAGCTAGTAAGGATCACATAATTCCTAACAAAGATTTGACACAGATTCCCAATTCGGGCATTCAGAACATATAGCACGTTGCTGTAAGCAAGCACATTCTCATTCAAATATGCCAGTTACTATGTAGGAACAAGTTTGTATAGGTATTTCAAAGATGCCCAGAACTGAGCTAAACTTGGTATGTGTCCAACTCCTAGAAATAACTTCATGCCCCATCTCCCTTACATCCAGCTAGTAAGGATCACATAATTCCTAACAAAGTTTTGACACAGATTCCCAATTCGGGCATTCAGAACATATAGCACGTTGCTGTAAGCAAGCACATTCTCATTCAAAGATGCAAGTTACTATGTAGGAACAAGTTTGTATAGGTATTTCAAAGATGCCCAGAACTGAGCTAAACTTGGTATGTGTCCAACTCCTAGAAATAACTTCATGCCCCATCTCCCTTACTTCCAGCTAGTAAGGATCACATAATTCCTAACAAAGTTTTGACACAGATTCCCAATTCGGGCATTCAGAACATATAGCACGTTGCTGTAAGCAAGCAGATTCTCATTCAAAGATGCAAGTTACTATGTAGGAACAAGTTTGTATAGGTATTTCAAAGATGCCCAGAACTGAGCTAAACTTGGTATGTGTCGAACTCCTAGAAATAACTTCATGCCCCATCTCCCTTACTTCCAGCTAGTAAGGATCACATAATTCCTAACAGGGTTTTGACACAGATTCCCAATTCGGGCATTCAGAACATATAGCACGTTGCTGTAAGCAAGCACATTCTCATTCAAAGTTGCAAGTTACTATGTAGGAACAAGTTTATATAGGTATTTCAAAGATGCCCAGAACTGAGGTAAACTTGGTATGTATCCAACTCCTAGAAATAACTTCATGCCCCATCTGCCTTACTTCCAGCTAGTAAGGATCACATAATTCCTAACAAAGTTTTGACACAGATTCCCAATTCGGGCATTCAGAACATATAGCACGTTGCTGTAAGCAAGCACATTCTCATTCAAAGTTGCAAGTTACTAGGTAGGAACAAGTTTGTATAGGTATTTCAAAGATGCCCAGAACTGAGCTAAACTTGGTATGTCTCCAACTCCAAGAAATAACTTCATGCCCCATCTCCCTTACTTCCAGCTAGTAAGGATCACATAATTCCTAACAAAGTTTTGACACAGATTCCCAATTCGGGCATTCAGAACATATAGCACGTTGCTGTAAGCAAGCACATTCTCATTCAAAGTTGCAAGTTACTATGTAGGAACAAGTTTGTATAGGTATTTCAAAGATGCCCAGAACTGAGCTAAACTTGGTATGTGTCCAACTCCTAGAAATAACTTCATGCCTCACATCCCTTACTTCCAGCTAGTAAGGATCACATAATTCCTAACAAAGTTTTGACACAGATTCCCAATTCGGGCATTCAGAACATATAGCACGTTGCTGTAAGCAAGCACATTCTCATTCAAAGTTGCAAGTTACTAGGTAGGAACAAGTTTGTATAGGTATTTCAAAGATGCCCAGAACTGAGCTAAACTTGGTATGTGTCCAACTCCTAGAAATAACTTCATGCCCCATCTCCCTTACTTCCAGCTAGTAAGGATCACATAATTCCTAACAAAGATTTGACACAGATTCCCAATTCGGGCATTCAGAACATATAGCACGTTGATGTAAGCAAGCAGATTCTCATTGAAAGATGCAAGTTACTATGTAGGAACAAGTTTGTATAGGTATTTCAAAGATGCCCAGAACTGAGGTAAACTTGGTATGTATCCAACTCCTAGAAATAACTTCATGCCCCATCTGCCTTACTTCCAGCTAGTAAGGATCACATAATTCCTAACAAAGTTTTGACACAGATTGCCAATTCGGGCATTCAGAACATATAGCACGTTGCTGTAAGCAAGCAGATTCTCATGAAAGATGCAAGTTACTATGTAGGAACAAGTTTGTATAGGTATTTCAAAGATGCCCAGAACTGAGCTAAACTTGGTATGTGTCCAACTCCTAGAAATAACTTCATGCCCCATCTCCATTACTTCCAGCTAGTAAGGATCACATAATTCCTAACAAAGTTTTGACACAGATTCCCAATTCGGGCATTCAGAACATATAGCACGTTGCTGCAAGCAAGCACATTCTCATTCAAAGTTGCAAGTTACTATGTAGGAACAAGTTTGTATAGGTATTTCAAAGATGCCCAGAACTGAGCTAAACTTGGTATGTGTCCAACTCCTAGAAATAACTTCATGCTCCATCTCCCTTACTTCCAGCTAGTAAGGATCACATAATTCCTAACAAAGTTTTGACACAGATTCCCAATTCGGGCATTCAGAACATATAGCACGTTGCTGCAAGCAAGCACATTCTCATTCAAAGTTGCAAGTTACTATGTAGGAACAAGTTTGTATAGGTATTTCAAAGATGCCCAGAACTGAGCTAATCTTGGTATGTCTCCAACTCCAAGAAATAACTTCATGCCCCATCTCCCTTACTTCCAGCTAGTAAGGATCACATCATTCCTAACAAAGATTTGACACAGATTCCCAATTCGGGCATTCAGAACATATAGCACGTTGCTGTAAGCAAGCACATTCTCATTCAAAGTTGCAAGTTACTATGTAGGAACAAGTTTGTATAGGTATTTCAAAGATGCCCAGAACTGAGCTAAACTTGGTATGTGTCCAACTCCTAGAAATAACTTCATGCCCCATCTCCCTTACTTCCAGCTAGTAAGGATCACATAATTCCTAACAAAGATTTGACACAGATTCCCAATTCGGGCATTCAGAACATATAGCACGTTGATGTAAGCAAGCAGATTCTCATTCAAAGATGCAAGTTACTATGTAGGAACAAGTTTGTATAGGTATTTCAAAGATGCCCAGAACTGAGCTAAACTTGATATGTGTCCAACTCCTAGAAATAACTTCATGCCCCATCTCTCTTACTTCCAGCTAGTAAGGATCACATAATTCCTAACAAAGTTTTGACACAGATTCCCAATTCGGGCATTCAGAACATATAGCACGTTGATGTAAGCAAGCACATTCTCATTCAAAGATGCAAGTTACTAAGTAGGAACAAGTTTGTATAGGTATTTCAAAGATGCCCAGAACTGAGCTAAACTTGGTATGTGTCCAACTCCTAGAAATAACTTCATGCCCGTTCTCCCTTACTTCCAGCTAGTAAGGATCACATAATTCCTAACAAAGTTTTGACACAGATTGCCAATTCGGGTAATCAGAACATATAGCACGTTGCTGTAAGCAAGCACATTCTCATTCAAAGATGCCAGTTACTATGTAGGAACAAGTTTGTATAGGTATTTCAAAGATGCCCAGAACTGAGCTAAACTTGGTATGTGTCCAACTCCTAGAAATAACTTCATGCCCCATCTCCCTTACTTCCAGCTAGTAAGGATCACATAATTCCTAACAAAGATTTGACACAGATTCCCAATTCGGGCATTCAGAACATATAGCACGTTGCTGTAAGCAAGCACATTCTCATTCAAATATGCCAGTTACTATGTAGGAACAAGTTTGTATAGGTATTTCAAAGATGCCCAGAACTGAGCTAAACTTGGTATGTGTCCAACTCCTAGAAATAACTTCATGCCCCATCTCCCTTACATCCAGCTAGTAAGGATCACATAATTCCTAACAAAGTTTTGACACAGATTCCCAATTCGGGCATTCAGAACATATAGCACGTTGCTGTAAGCAAGCACATTCTCATTCAAAGATGCAAGTTACTATGTAGGAACAAGTTTGTATAGGTATTTCAAAGATGCCCAGAACTGAGCTAAACTTGGTATGTCTCCAACTCCTAGAAATAACTTCATGCCCCATCTCCCTTACTTGCAGCTAGTAAGGATCACATAATTCCTAACAAAGTTTTGACACAGATTCCCAATTCGGGCATTCAGAACATATAGCACGTTGCTGTAAGCAAGCACATTCTCATTCAAAGATGCAAGTTACTATGTAGGAACAAGTTTGTATAGGTATTTCAAAGATGCCCAGAACTGAGCTAAACTTGGTATGTGTCCAACTCCTAGAAATAACTTCATGCCCCATCTCCCTTACTTCCAGCTAGTAAGGATCACATAATTCCTAACAGGGTTTTGACACAGATTCCCAATTCGGGCATTCAGAACATATAGCACGTTGCTGTAAGCAAGCACATTCTCATTCAAAGTTGCAAGTTACTATGTAGGAACAAGTTTGTATAGGTATTTCAAAGATGCCCAGAACTGAGCTAAACTTGGTATGGGTCCAACTCCTAGAAATAACTTCACGCCCCATCTCCCTTACTTCCAGCTAGTAAGGATCACATAATTCCTAACAAAGTTTTGACACAGATTCCCTATTCGGGCATTCAGAACATATAGCACGTTGCTGTAAGCAAGCAGATTCTCATTCAAAGATGCAAGTTACTATGTAGGAACAAGTTTGTATAGGTATTTCAAAGATGCCCAGAACTGAGCTAAACTTGGTATGTGTCCAACTCCTAGAAATAACTTCATGCCCCATCTCCCTTACTTCCAGCTAGTAAGGATGACATAATTCCTAACAAAGTTTTGACACAGATTCCCAATTCGGGCATTCAGAACATATAGCACGTTGCTGTAAGCAAGCACATTTTCATTCAAAGTTGCAAGTTACTATGTAGGAACAAGTTTGTATAGGTATTTCAAAGATGCCCAGAACTGAGCTAAACTTGGTATGTGTCCAACTCTTAGAAATAACTTCATGCCCCATCTCCCTTACTTCCAGCTAGTAAGGATCACATAATTCCTAACAAAGTTTTGACACAGATTCCCAATTCGGGCATTCAGAACATATAGCACGTTGCTGTAAGCAAGCACATTCTCATTCAAAGTTGCAAGTTACTATGTAGGAACAAGTTTGTATAGGTATTTCAAAGATGCCCAGAACTGAGCTAAACTTGGTATGTGTCCAACTCCTAGAAATAACTTCATGCCCCATCTCCCTTACTTCCAGCTAGTAAGGATCACATAATTCCTAACAAAGTTTTGACACAGATTGACAATTCGGGCATTCAGAACATATAGCACGTTGCTGTAAGCAAGCAGATTCTCATTAAAGATGCAAGTTACTATGTAGGAACAAGTTTGTATAGGTATTTCAAAGATGCCCAGAACTGAGCTAAACTTGGTATGTGTCCAACTCCTAGAAATAACTTCATGCCCCATCTCCCTTACTTCCAGCTAGTAAGGATCACATAATTCCTAACAAAGTTTTGACACAGATTGCCAATTCGGGTAATCAGAACATATAGCACGTTGCTGTAAGCAAGCACATTCTCATTCAAAGATGCAAGTTACTATGTAGGAACAAGTTTGTATAGGTATTTCAAAGATGCCCAGAACTGAGCTAACTTGGTATGTGTCCAACTCCTAGAAATAACTTCATGCCCCATCTCCCTTACTTCCAGCTAGTAAGGATCACATAATTCCTAACAAAGTTTTGACACAGATTCCCAATTCGGGCATTCAGAACATATAGCACGTTGCTGTAAGCAAGCACATTCTCATTCAAAGATGCCAGTTACTATGTAGGAACAAGTTTGTATAGGTATTTCAAAGATGCCCAGAACTGAGCTAAACTTGGTATGTGTCCAACTCCTAGAAATAACTTCATGCCCCATCTCCCTTACATCCAGCTAGTAAGGATCACATAATTCCTAACAAAGTTTTGACACAGATTCCCAATTCGGGCATTCAGAACATATAGCACGTTGCTGTAAGCAAGCACATTCTCATTCAAAGATGCAAGTTACTATGTAGGAAAAAGTTTGTATAGGTATTTCAAAGATGCCCAGAACTGAGCTAAACTTGGTATGTGTCCAACTCCTAGAAATAACTTCATGCCCCATCTCCCTTACTTCCAGCTAGTAAGGATCACATAATTCCTAACAAAGTTTTGACACAGATTCCCAATTCGGGCATTCAGAACATATAGCACGTTGCTGTAAGCAAGCACATTTTCATTCAAAGTTGCAAGTTACTATGTAGGAACAAGTTTGTATAGGTATTTCAAAGATGCCCAGAACTGAGCTAAACTTGGTATGTGTCCAACTCCTAGAAATAACTTCACGCCCCATCTCCCTTACTTCCAGCTAGTAAGGATCACATAATTCCTAACAGGGTTTTGACACAGATTCCCAATTCGGGCATTCAGAACATATAGCACGTTGCTGTAAGCAAGCACATTCTCATTCAAAGTTGCAAGTTACTATGTAGGAACAAGTTTGTATAGGTATTTCAAAGATGCCCAGAACTGAGCTAAACTTGGTATGGGTCCAACTCCTAGAAATAACTTCACGCCCCATCTCCCTTACTTCCAGCTAGTAAGGATCACATAATTCCTAACAAAGTTTTGACACAGATTCCCTATTCGGGCATTCAGAACATATAGCACGTTGCTGTAAGCAAGCAGATTCTCATTCAAAGATGCAAGTTACTATGTAGGAACAAGTTTGTATAGGTATTTCAAAGATGCCCAGAACTGAGCTAAACTTGGTATGTGTCCAACTCCTAGAAATAACTTCATGCCCCATCTGCCTTACTTCCAGCTAGTAAGGATCACATAATTCCTAACAAAGTTTTGACACAGATTCCCAATTCGGGCATTCAGAACATATAGCACGTTGCTGTAAGCAAGCACATTTTCATTCAAAGTTGCAAGTTACTATGTAGGAACAAGTTTGTATAGGTATTTCAAAGATGCCCAGAACTGAGCTAAACTTGGTATGTGTCCAACTCCTAGAAATAACTTCATGCCCCATCTCCCTTACTTCCAGCTAGTAAGGATCACATAATTCCTAACAAAGTTTTGACACAGATTCCCAATTCGGGCATTCAGAACATATAGCACGTTGCTGTAAGCAAGCACATTCTCATTCCAAGTTGCAAGTTACTATGTAGGAACAAGTTTATATAGGTATTTCAAAGATGCCCAGAACTGAGCTAAACTTGGTATGTGTCCAACTCCTAGAAATAACTTCATGCCCCATCTCCCTTACTTCCAGCTAGTAAGGATCACATAATTCCTAACAAAGTTTTGACACAGATTGCCAATTCGGGCATTCAGAACATATAGCACGTTGCTGTAAGCAAGCAGATTCTCATTAAAGATGCAAGTTACTATGTAGGAACAAGTTTGTATAGGTATTTCAAAGATGCCCAGAACTGAGCTAAACTTGGTATGTGTCCAACTCCTAGAAATAACTTCATGCCCCATCTCCCTTACTTCCAGCTAGTAAGGATCACATAATTCCTAACAAAGTTTTGACACAGATTCCCAATTCGGGCATTCAGAACATATAGCACGTTGCTGCAAGCAAGCACATTCTCATTCAAAGTTGCAAGTTACTATGTAGGAACAAGTTTGTATAGGTATTTCAAAGATGCCCAGAACTGAGCTAAACTTGGTATGTGTCCAACTCCTAGAAATAACTTCATGCTCCATCTCCCTTACTTCCAGCTAGTAAGGATCACATAATTCCTAACAAAGTTTTGACACAGATTCCCAATTCGGGCATTCAGAACATATAGCACGTTGCTGCAAGCAAGCACATTCTCATTCAAAGTTGCAAGTTACTATGTAGGAACAAGTTTGTATAGGTATTTCAAAGATGCCCAGAACTGAGCTAATCTTGGTATGTCTCCAACTCCAAGAAATAACTTCATGCCCCATCTCCCTTACTTCCAGCTAGTAAGGATCACATCATTCCTAACAAAGTTTTGACACAGATTACCAATTCGGGCATTCAGAACATATAGCACGTTGCTGTAAGCAAGCACATTCTCATTCAAAGTTGCAAGTTACTATGTAGGAACAAGTTTGTATAGGTATTTCAAAGATGCCCAGAACTGAGCTAAACTTGGTATGTGTCCAACTCCTAGAAATAACTTCATGCCCCATCTCCCTTACTTCCAGCTAGTAAGGATCACATAATTCCTAACAAAGATTTGACACAGATTCCCAATTCGGGCATTCAGAACATATAGCACGTTGATGTAAGCAAGCAGATTCTCATTCAAAGATGCAAGTTACTATGTAGGAACAAGTTTGTATAGGTATTTCAAAGATGCCCAGAACTGAGCTAAACTTGGTATGTGTCCAACTCCTAGAAATAACTTCATGCCCCATCTCTCTTACTTCCAGCTAGTAAGGATCACATAATTCCTAACAAAGTTTTGACACAGATTCCCAATTCGGGCATTCAGAACATATAGCACGTTGATGTAAGCAAGCAGATTCTCATTCAAAGATGCAAGTTACTAAGTAGGAACAAGTTTGTATAGGTATTTCAAAGATGCCCAGAACTGAGCTAAACTTGGTATGTGTCCAACTCCTAGAAATAACTTCATGCCCGTTCTCCCTTACTTCCAGCTAGTAAGGATCACATAATTCCTAACAAAGTTTTGACACAGATTCCCAATTCGGGCATTCAGAACATATAGCACGTTGCTGTAAGCAAGCACATTCTCATTCAAAGTTGCAAGTTACTAGGTAGGAACAAGTTTGTATAGGTATTTCAAAGATGCCCAGAACTGAGCTAAACTTGGTATGTGTCCAACTCCTAGAAATAACTTCATGCCTCATCTCCCTTACTTCCAGCTAGTAAGGATCACATAATTCCTAACAAAGTTTTGACACAGATTCCCAATTCGGGCATTCAGAACATATAGCACGTTGCTGTAAGCAAGCACATTCTCATTCAAAGTTGCAAGTTACTAGGTAGGAACAAGTTTGTATAGGTATTTCAAAGATGCCCAGAACTGAGCTAAACTTGGTATGTGTCCAACTCCTAGAAATAACTTCATGCCCCATCTCCCTTACTTCCAGCTAGTAAGGATCACATAATTCCTAACAAAGTTTTGACACAGATTCCCAATTCGTGCATTCAGAACATATAGCACGTTGCTGTAAGCAAGCACATTCTCATTCAAAGTTGCAAGTTACTATGTAGGAACAAGTTTGTATAGGTATTTCAAAGATGCCCAGAACTGAGCTAAACTTGGTATGTGTCCAACTCCTAGAAATAACTTCATGCCCCATCTCCCTTACTTCCAGCTAGTAAGGATCACATAATTCCTAACAAAGTTTTGACACAGATTCCCAATTCGGGCATTCAGAACATATAGCACGTTGCTGTAAGCAAGCACATTCTCATTCAAAGATGCAAGTTACTATGTAGGAACAAGTTTGTATAGGTATTTCAAAGATGCCCAGAACTGAGCTAAACTTGGTATGTGTCCAACTCCTAGAAATAACTTCATGCCCCATCTCCCTTACTTCCAGCTAGTAAGGATCACATAATTCCTAACAAAGTTTTGACACAGATTCCCAATTCGGGCATTCAGAACATATAGCACGTTGCTGTAAGCAAGCACATTCTCATTCAAAGATGCAAGTTACTATGTAGGAACAAGTTTGTATAGGTATTTCAAAGATGCCCAGAACTGAGCTAAACTTGGTATGTGTCCAACTCCTAGAAATAACTTCATGCCCCATCTCCCTTACTTCCAGCTAGTAAGGATCACATAATTCCTAACAGGGTTTTGACACAGATTCCCAATTCGGGCATTCAGAACATATAGCACGTTGCTGTAAGCAAGCACATTCTCATTCAAAGTTGCAAGTTACTATGTAGGAACAAGTTTGTATAGGTATTTCAAAGATGCCCAGAACTGAGCTAAACTTGGTATGGGTCCAACTCCTAGAAATAACTTCACGCCCCATCTCCCTTACTTCCAGCTAGTAAGGATCACATAATTCCTAACAAAGTTTTGACACTGATTCCCTATTCGGGCATTCAGAACATATAGCACGTTGATGTAAGCAAGCAGATTCTCATTCAAAGATGCAAGTTACTATGTAGGAACAAGTTTGTATAGGTATTTCAAAGATGCCCAGAACTGAGCTAAACTTGGTATGTGTCCAACTCCTAGAAATAACTTCATGCCCCATCTCCCTTAATTCCAGCTAGTAAGGATCACATAATTCCTAACAAAGTTTTGACACAGATTCCCAATTCGGGCATTCAGAACATATAGCACGTTGCTGTAAGCAAGCACATTTTCATTCAAAGTTGCAAGTTACTATGTAGGAACAAGTTTGTATAGGTATTTCAAGGATGCCCAGAACTGAGCTAAACTTGGTATGTGTCCAACTCCTAGAAATAACTTCATGCCCCATCTCCCTTACTTCCAGCTAGTAAGGATCACATAATTCCTAACAAAGTTTTGACACAGATTCCCAATTCGGGCATTCAGAACATATAGCACGTTGCTGTAAGCAAGCACATTCTCATTCAAAGTTGCAAGTTACTATGTAGGAACAAGTTTGTATAGGTATTTCAAAGATGCCCAGAACTGAGCTAAACTTGGTATGTGTCCAACTCCTAGAAATAACTTCATGCCCCATCTCCCTTACTTCCAGCTAGTAAGGATCACATAATTCCTAACAAAGTTTTGACACAGATTGACAATTCGGGCATTCAGAACATATAGCACGTTGCTGTAAGCAAGCAGATTCTCATTAAAGATGCAAGTTACTATGTAGGAACAAGTTTGTATAGGTATTTCAAAGATGCCCAGAACTGAGCTAAACTTGGTATGTGTCCAACTCCTAGAAATAACTTCATGCCTCATCTCCCTTACTTCCAGCTAGTAAGGATCACATAATTCCTAACAAAGTTTTGACACAGATTCCCAATTCGGGCATTCAGAACATATAGCACGTTGCTGTAAGCAAGCACATTCTCATTCAAAGTTGCAAGTTACTAGGTAGGAACAAGTTTGTATAGGTATTTCAAAGATGCCCAGAACTGAGCTAAACTTGGTATGTGTCCAACTCCTAGAAATAACTTCATGCCCCATCTCCCTTACTTCCAGCTAGTAAGGATCACATAATTCCTAACAAAGTTTTGACACAGATTCCCAATTCGTGCATTCAGAACATATAGCACGTTGCTGTCAGCAAGCACATTCTCATTCAAAGTTGCAAGTTACTATGTAGGAACAAGTTTGTATAGGTATTTCAAAGATGCCCAGAACTGAGCTAAACTTGGTATGTGTCCAACTCCTAGAAATAACTTCATGCCCCATCTCCCTTACTTCCAGCTAGTAAGGATCACATAATTCCTAACAAAGTTTTGACACAGATTCCCAATTCGGGCATTCAGAACATATAGCACGTTGCTGTAAGCAAGCACATTCTCATTCAAAGATGCAAGTTACTATGTGGGAACAAGTTTGTATAGGTATTTCAAAGAAGCCCAGAACTGAGCTAAACTTGGTATGTGTCCAACTCCTAGAAATAACTTCATGCCCCATCTCCCTTACTTCCAGCTAGTAAGGATCACATAATTCCTAACAAAGTTTTGACACAGATTCCCAATTCGGGCATTCAGAACATATAGCACGTTGCTGTAAGCAAGCACATTCTCATTCAAAGATGCAAGTTACTATGTAGGAACAAGTTTGTATAGGTATTTCAAAGATGCCCAGAACTGAGCTAAACTTGGTATGTGTCCAACTCCTAGAAATAACTTCATGCCCCATCTCCCTTACTTCCAGCTAGTAAGGATCACATAATTCCTAACAAAGTTTTGACACAGATTCTCAATTCGGGCATTCAGAACATATAGCACGTTGCTGTAAGCAAGCACATTCTCATTCAAAGATGCAAGTTACTATGTAGGAACAAGTTTGTATAGGTATTTCAAAGATGCCCAGAACTGAGCTAAACTTGGTATGTGTCCAACTCCTAGAAATAACTTCATGCCTCATCTCCCTTACTTCCAGCTAGTAAGGATCACATAATTCCTAACAAAGTTTTGACACAGATTCCCAATTCGGGCATTCAGAACATATAGCACGTTGCTGTAAGCAAGCACATTCTCATTCAAAGATGCAAGTTACTATGTAGGAACAAGTTTGTATAGGTATTTCAAAGATGCCCAGAACTGAGCTAAACTTGGTATGTGTCCAACTCCTAGAAATAACTTCATGCCCCATCTCCCTTACTTCCAGCTAGTAAGGATCACATAATTCCTAACAAGGTTTTGACACAGTTTCCCAATTCGGGCATTCAGAACATATAGCACGTTGCTGTAAGCAAGCACATTCTCATTCAAAGTTGCAAGTTACTATGTAGGAACAAGTTTGTATAGGTATTTCAAAGATGCCCAGAACTGAGCTAAACTTGGTATGGGTCCAACTCCTAGAAATAACTTCACGCCCCATCTCCCTTACTTCCAGCTAGTAAGGATCACATAATTCCTAACAAAGTGTTGACACAGATTCCCTATTCGGGCATTCAGAACATATAGCACGTTGCTGTAAGCAAGCAGATTCTCATTCAAAGATGCAAGTTACTATGTAGGAACAAGTTTGTATAGGTATTTCAAAGATGCCCAGAACTGAGCTAAACTTGGTATGTGTCCAACTCCTAGAAATAACTTCATGCCCCATCTCCCTTACTTCCAGCTAGTAAGGATGACATAATTCCTAACAAAGTTTTGACACAGATTCCCAATTCGGGCATTCAGAACATATAGCACGTTGCTGTAAGCAAGCACATTTTCATTCAAAGTTGCAAGTTACTATGTAGGAACAAGTTTGTATAGGTATTTCAAAGATGCCCAGAACTGAGCTAAACTTGGTATGTGTCCAACTCCTAGAAATAACTTCATGCCCCATCTCCCTTACTTCCAGCTAGTAAGGATCACATAATTCCTAACAAAGTTTTGACACAGATTGACAATTCGGGCATTCAGAACATATAGCACGTTGCTGTAAGCAAGCAGATTCTCATTAAAGATGCAAGTTACTATGTAGGAACAAGTTTGTATAGGTATTTCAAAGATGCCCAGAACTGAGCTAAACTTGGTATGTGTCCAACTCCTAGAAATAACTTCATGCCCCATCTCCCTTACTTCCAGCTAGTAAGGATCACATAATTCCTAACAAAGTTTTGACACAGATTGCCAATTCGGGTAATCAGAACATATAGCACGTTGCTGTAAGCAAGCACATTCTCATTCAAAGATGCAAGTTACTATGTAGGAACAAGTTTGTATAGGTATTTCAAAGATGCCCAGAACTGAGCTAACTTGGTATGTGTCCAACTCCTAGAAATAACTTCATGCCCCATCTCCCTTACTTCCAGCTAGTAAGGATCACATAATTCCTAACAAAGTTTTGACACAGATTCCCAATTCGGGCATTCAGAACATATAGCACGTTGCTGTAAGCAAGCACATTCTCATTCAAAGATGCCAGTTACTATGTAGGAACAAGTTTGTATAGGTATTTCAAAGATGCCCAGAACTGAGCTAAACTTGGTATGTGTCCAACTCCTAGAAATAACTTCATGCCCCATCTCCCTTACATCCAGCTAGTAAGGATCACATAATTCCTAACAAAGTTTTGACACAGATTCCCAATTCGGGCATTCAGAACATATAGCACCTTGCTGTAAGCAAGCACATTCTCATTCAAAGATGCAAGTTACTATGTAGGAACAAGTTTGTATAGGTATTTCAAAGATGCCCAGAACTGAGCTAAACTTGGTATGTGTCCAACTCCTAGAAAAACTTCATGCCCCATCTCCCTTACATCCAGCTAGTAAGGATCACATAATTCCTAACAAAGTTTTGACACAGATTCCCAATTCGGGCATTCAGAACATATAGCACGTTGCTGTAAGCAAGCACATTTTCATTCAAAGTTGCAAGTTACTATGTAGGAACAAGTTTGTATAGGTATTTCAAAGATGCCCAGAACTGAGCTAAACTTGGTATGTGTCCAACTCCTAGAAATAACTTCACGCCCCATCTCCCTTACTTCCAGCTAGTAAGGATCACATAATTCCTAACAGGGTTTTGACACAGATTCCCAATTCGGGCATTCAGAACATATAGCACGTTGCTGTAAGCAAGCACATTCTCATTCAAAGTTGCAAGTTACTATGTAGGAACAAGTTTGTATAGGTATTTCAAAGATGCCCAGAACTGAGCTAAACTTGGTATGGGTCCAACTCCTAGAAATAACTTCACGCCCCATCTCCCTTACTTCCAGCTAGTAAGGATCACATAATTCCTAACAAAGTTTTGACACAGATTCCCTATTCGGGCATTCAGAACATATAGCACGTTGCTGTAAGCAAGCAGATTCTCATTCAAAGATGCAAGTTACTATGTAGGAACAAGTTTGTATAGGTATTTCAAAGATGCCCAGAACTGAGCTAAACTTGGTATGTGTCCAACTCCTAGAAATAACTTCATGCCCCATCTCCCTTACTTCCAGCTAGTAAGGATCACATAATTCCTAACAAAGTTTTGACACAGATTCCCAATTCGGGCATTCAGAACATATAGCACGTTGCTGTAAGCAAGCACATTCTCATTCAAAGTTGCAAGTTACTATGTAGGAACAAGTTTGTATAGGTATTTCAAAGATGCCCAGAACTGAGCTAAACTTGGTATGTGTCCAACTCCTAGAAATAACTTCATGCCCCATCTGCCTTACTTCCAGCTAGTAAGGATCACATAATTCCTAACAAAGTTTTGACACAGATTCCCAATTCGGGCATTCAGAACATATAGCACGTTGCTGTAAGCAAGCACATTCTCATTCAAAGTTGCAAGTTACTAGGTAGGAACAAGTTTGTATAGGTATTTCAAAGATGCCCAGAACTGAGCTAAACTTGGTATGTCTCCAACTCCAAGAAATAACTTCATGCCCCATCTCCCTTACTTCCAGCTAGTAAGGATCACATAATTCCTAACAAAGTTTTGACACAGATTCCCAATTCGGGCATTCAGAACATATAGCACGTTGCTGTAAGCAAGCACATTCTCATTCAAAGTTGCAAGTTACTATGTAGGAACAAGTTTGTATAGGTATTTCAAAGATGCCCAGAACTGAGCTAAACTTGGTATGTGTCCAACTCCTAGAAATAACTTCATGCCTCATCTCCCTTACTTCCAGCTAGTAAGGATCACATAATTCCTAACAAAGTTTTGACACAGATTCCCAATTCGGGCATTCAGAACATATAGCACGTTGCTGTAAGCAAGCACATTCTCATTCAAAGTTGCAAGTTACTAGGTAGGAACAAGTTTGTATAGGTATTTCAAAGATGCCCAGAACGGAGCTAAACTTGGTATGTGTCCAACTCCTAGAAATAACTTCATGCCCCATCTCCCTTACTTCCAGCTAGTAAGGATCACATAATTCCTAACAAAGTTTTGACACAGATTCCCAATTCGGGCATTCAGAACATATAGCACGTTGCTGTAAGCAAGCACATTCTCATTCAAAGTTGCAAGTTACTATGTAGGAACAAGTTTGTATAGGTATTTCAAAGATGCCCAGAACTGAGCTAAACTTGGTATGTGTCCAACTCCTAGAAATAACTTCATGCCCCATCTCCCTTACTTCCAGCTAGTAAGGATCACATAATTCCTAACAAAGATTTGACACAGATTCCCAATTCGGGCATTCAGAACATATAGCACGTTGCTGTAAGCAAGCACATTCTCATTCAAAGATGCAAGTTACTATGTAGGAACAAGTTTGTATAGGTATTTCAAAGATGCCCAGAACTGAGCTAAACTTGGTATGTGTCCAACTCCTAGAAATAACTTCATGCCCCATCTCCCTTACTTCCAGCTAGTAAGGATCACATAATTCCTAACAAAGTTTTGACACAGATTCCCAATTCGGGCATTCAGAACATATAGCACGTTGCTGTAAGCAAGCACATTCTCATTCAAAGATGCCAGTTACTATGTAGGAACAAGTTTGTATAGGTATTTCAAAGATGCCCAGAACTGAGCTAAACTTGGTATGTGTCCAACTCCTAGAAATATCTTCATGCCCCATCTCCCTTACATCCAGCTAGTAAGGATCACATAATTCCTAACAAAGTTTTGACACAGATTCCCAATTCGGGCATTCAGAACATATAGCACGTTGCTGTAAGCAAGCACATTCTCATTCAAAGATGCAAGTTACTATGTAGGAACAAGTTTGTATAGGTATTTCAAAGATGCCCAGAACTGAGCTAAACTTGGTATGTGTCCAACTCCTAGAAATAACTTCATGCCCCATCTCCCTTACTTCCAGCTAGTAAGGATCACATAATTCCTAACAAAGTTTTGACACAGATTCCCAATTCGGGCATTCAGAACATATAGCACGTTGCTGTAAGCAAGCAGATTCTCATTCAAAGATGCAAGTTACTATGTAGGAACAAGTTTGTATAGGTATTTCAAAGATGCCCAGAACTGAGCTAAACTTGGTATGTGTCCAACTCCTAGAAATAACTTCATGCCCCATCTCCCTTACTTCCAGCTAGTAAGGATCACATAATTCCTAACAAAGTTTTGACACAGATTCCCAATTCGGGCATTCAGAACATATAGCACGTTGCTGTAAGCAAGCACATTCTCATTCAAAGATGCAAGTTACTATGTAGGAACAAGTTTGTATAGGTATTTCAAAGATGCCCAGAACTGAGCTAAACTTGGTATGTGTCCAACTCCTAGAAATAACTTCATGCCCCATCTCCCTTACTTCCAGCTAGTAAGGATCACATAATTCCTAACAGGGTTTTGACACAGTTTCCCAATTCGGGCATTCAGAACATATAGCACGTTGCTGTAAGCAAGCACATTCTCATTCAAAGTTGCAAGTTACTATGTAGGAACAAGTTTGTATAGGTATTTCAAAGATGCCCAGAACTGAGCTAAACTTGGTATGGGTCCAACTCCTAGAAATAACTTCACGCCCCATCTCCCTTACTTCCAGCTAGTAAGGATCACATAATTCCTAACAAAGTGTTGACACAGATTCCCTATTCGGGCATTCAGAACATATAGCACGTTGCTGTAAGCAAGCAGATTCTCATTCAAAGATGCAAGTTACTATGTAGGAACAAGTTTGTATAGGTATTTCAAAGATGCCCAGAACTGAGCTAAACTTGGTATGTGTCCAACTCCTAGAAATAACTTCATGCCCCATCTCCCTTACTTCCAGCTAGTAAGGATGACATAATTCCTAACAAAGTTTTGACACAGATTCCCAATTCGGGCATTCAGAACATATAGCACGTTGCTGTAAGCAAGCACATTTTCATTCAAAGTTGCAAGTTACTATGTAGGAACAAGTTTGTATAGGTATTTCAAAGATGCCCAGAACTGAGCTAAACTTGGTATGTGTCCAACTCCTAGAAATAACTTCATGCCCCATCTCCCTTACTTCCAGCTAGTAAGGATCACATAATTCCTAACAAAGTTTTGACACAGATTGACAATTCGGGCATTCAGAACATATAGCACGTTGCTGTAAGCAAGCAGATTCTCATTAAAGATGCAAGTTACTATGTAGGAACAAGTTTGTATAGGTATTTCAAAGATGCCCAGAACTGAGCTAAACTTGGTATGTGTCCAACTCCTAGAAATAACTTCATGCCCCATCTCCCTTACTTCCAGCTAGTAAGGATCACATAATTCCTAACAAAGTTTTGACACAGATTGCCAATTCGGGTAATCAGAACATATAGCACGTTGCTGTAAGCAAGCACATTCTCATTCAAAGATGCAAGTTACTATGTAGGAACAAGTTTGTATAGGTATTTCAAAGATGCCCAGAACTGAGCTAACTTGGTATGTGTCCAACTCCTAGAAATAACTTCATGCCCCATCTCCCTTACTTCCAGCTAGTAAGGATCACATAATTCCTAACAAAGTTTTGACACAGATTCCCAATTCGGGCATTCAGAACATATAGCACGTTGCTGTAAGCAAGCACATTCTCATTCAAAGATGCCAGTTACTATGTAGGAACAAGTTTGTATAGGTATTTCAAAGATGCCCAGAACTGAGCTAAACTTGGTATGTGTCCAACTCCTAGAAATAACTTCATGCCCCATCTCCCTTACATCCAGCTAGTAAGGATCACATAATTCCTAACAAAGTTTTGACACAGATTCCCAATTCGGGCATTCAGAACATATAGCACCTTGCTGTAAGCAAGCACATTCTCATTCAAAGATGCAAGTTACTATGTAGGAACAAGTTTGTATAGGTATTTCAAAGATGCCCAGAACTGAGCTAAACTTGGTATGTGTCCAACTCCTAGAAAAACTTCATGCCCCATCTCCCTTACTTCCAGCTAGTAAGGATCACATAATTCCTAACAAAGTTTTGACACAGATTCCCAATTCGGGCATTCAGAACATATAGCACGTTGCTGTAAGCAAGCACATTTTCATTCAAAGTTGCAAGTTACTATGTAGGAACAAGTTTGTATAGGTATTTCAAAGATGCCCAGAACTGAGCTAAACTTGGTATGTGTCCAACTCCTAGAAATAACTTCACGCCCCATCTCCCTTACTTCCAGCTAGTAAGGATCACATAATTCCTAACAGGGTTTTGACACAGATTCCCAATTCGGGCATTCAGAACATATAGCACGTTGCTGTAAGCAAGCACATTCTCATTCAAAGTTGCAAGTTACTATGTAGGAACAAGTTTGTATAGGTATTTCAAAGATGCCCAGAACTGAGCTAAACTTGGTATGGGTCCAACTCCTAGAAATAACTTCACGCCCCATCTCCCTTACTTCCAGCTAGTAAGGATCACATAATTCCTAACAAAGTTTTGACACAGATTCCCTATTCGGGCATTCAGAACATATAGCACGTTGCTGTAAGCAAGCAGATTCTCATTCAAAGATGCAAGTTACTATGTAGGAACAAGTTTGTATAGGTATTTCAAAGATGCCCAGAACTGAGCTAAACTTGGTATGTGTCCAACTCCTAGAAATAACTTCATGCCCCATCTCCCTTACTTCCAGCTAGTAAGGATCACATAATTCCTAACAAAGTTTTGACACAGATTCCCAATTCGGGCATTCAGAACATATAGCACGTTGCTGTAAGCAAGCACATTCTCATTCAAAGTTGCAAGTTACTATGTAGGAACAAGTTTGTATAGGTATTTCAAAGATGCCCAGAACTGAGCTAAACTTGGTATGTGTCCAACTCCTAGAAATAACTTCATGCCCCATCTGCCTTACTTCCAGCTAGTAAGGATCACATAATTCCTAACAAAGTTTTGACACAGATTCCCAATTCGGGCATTCAGAACATATAGCACGTTGCTGTAAGCAAGCACATTCTCATTCAAAGTTGCAAGTTACTAGGTAGGAACAAGTTTGTATAGGTATTTCAAAGATGCCCAGAACTGAGCTAAACTTGGTATGTCTCCAACTCCAAGAAATAACTTCATGCCCCATCTCCCTTACTTCCAGCTAGTAAGGATCACATAATTCCTAACAAAGTTTTGACACAGATTCCCAATTCGGGCATTCAGAACATATAGCACGTTGCTGTAAGCAAGCACATTCTCATTCAAAGTTGCAAGTTACTATGTAGGAACAAGTTTGTATAGGTATTTCAAAGATGCCCAGAACTGAGCTAAACTTGGTATGTGTCCAACTCCTAGAAATAACTTCATGCCTCATCTCCCTTACTTCCAGCTAGTAAGGATCACATAATTCCTAACAAAGTTTTGACACAGATTCCCAATTCGGGCATTCAGAACATATAGCACGTTGCTGTAAGCAAGCACATTCTCATTCAAAGTTGCAAGTTACTAGGTAGGAACAAGTTTGTATAGGTATTTCAAAGATGCCCAGAACGGAGCTAAACTTGGTATGTGTCCAACTCCTAGAAATAACTTCATGCCCCATCTCCCTTACTTCCAGCTAGTAAGGATCACATAATTCCTAACAAAGTTTTGACACAGATTCCCAATTCGGGCATTCAGAACATATAGCACGTTGCTGTAAGCAAGCACATTCTCATTCAAAGTTGCAAGTTACTATGTAGGAACAAGTTTGTATAGGTATTTCAAAGATGCCCAGAACTGAGCTAAACTTGGTATGTGTCCAACTCCTAGAAATAACTTCATGCCCCATCTCCCTTACTTCCAGCTAGTAAGGATCACATAATTCCTAACAAAGATTTGACACAGATTCCCAATTCGGGCATTCAGAACATATAGCACGTTGCTGTAAGCAAGCACATTCTCATTCAAAGATGCAAGTTACTATGTAGGAACAAGTTTGTATAGGTATTTCAAAGATGCCCAGAACTGAGCTAAACTTGGTATGTGTCCAACTCCTAGAAATAACTTCATGCCCCATCTCCCTTACTTCCAGCTAGTAAGGATCACATAATTCCTAACAAAGTTTTGACACAGATTCCCAATTCGGGCATTCAGAACATATAGCACGTTGCTGTAAGCAAGCACATTCTCATTCAAAGATGCCAGTTACTATGTAGGAACAAGTTTGTATAGGTATTTCAAAGATGCCCAGAACTGAGCTAAACTTGGTATGTGTCCAACTCCTAGAAATATCTTCATGCCCCATCTCCCTTACATCCAGCTAGTAAGGATCACATAATTCCTAACAAAGTTTTGACACAGATTCCCAATTCGGGCATTCAGAACATATAGCACGTTGCTGTAAGCAAGCACATTCTCATTCAAAGATGCAAGTTACTATGTAGGAACAAGTTTGTATAGGTATTTCAAAGATGCCCAGAACTGAGCTAAACTTGGTATGTGTCCAACTCCTAGAAATAACTTCATGCCCCATCTCCCTTACTTCCAGCTAGTAAGGATCACATAATTCCTAACAAAGTTTTGACACAGATTCCCAATTCGGGCATTCAGAACATATAGCACGTTGCTGTAAGCAAGCAGATTCTCATTCAAAGATGCAAGTTACTATGTAGGAACAAGTTTGTATAGGTATTTCAAAGATGCCCAGAACTGAGCTAAACTTGGTATGTGTCCAACTCCTAGAAATAACTTCATGCCCCATCTCCCTTACTTCCAGCTAGTAAGGATCACATAATTCCTAACAAAGTTTTGACACAGATTCCCAATTCGGGCATTCAGAACATATAGCACGTTGCTGTAAGCAAGCACATTCTCATTCAAAGTTGCAAGTTACTATGTAGGAACAAGTTTGTATAGGTATTTCAAAGATGCCCAGAACTGAGGTAAACTTGGTATGTATCCAACTCCTAGAAATAACTTCATGCCCCATCTGCCTTACTTCCAGCTAGTAAGGATCACATAATTCCTAACAAAGTTTTGACACAGATTCCCAATTCGGGCATTCAGAACATATAGCACGTTGCTGTAAGCAAGCACATTCTCATTCAAAGTTGCAAGTTACTAGGTAGGAACAAGTTTGTATAGGTATTTCAAAGATGCCCAGAACTGAGCTAAACTTGGTATGTCTCCAACTCCAAGAAATAACTTCATGCCCCATCTCCCTTACTTCCAGCTAGTAAGGATCACATAATTCCTAACAAAGTTTTGACACAGATTCCCAATTCGGGCATTCAGAACATATAGCACGTTGCTGTAAGCAAGCACATTCTCATTCAAAGTTGCAAGTTACTATGTAGGAACAAGTTTGTATAGGTATTTCAAAGATGCCCAGAACTGAGCTAAACTTGGTATGTGTCCAACTCCTAGAAATAACTTCATGCCTCATCTCCCTTACTTCCAGCTAGTAAGGATCACATAATTCCTAACAAAGTTTTGACACAGATTCCCAATTCGGGCATTCAGAACATATAGCACGTTGCTGTAAGCAAGCACATTCTCATTCAAAGTTGCAAGTTACTATGTAGGAACAAGTTTGTATAGGTATTTCAAAGATGCCCAGAACTGAGCTAAACTTGGTATGTGTCCAACTCCTAGAAATAACTTCATGCCTCATCTCCCTTACTTCCAGCTAGTAAGGATCACATAATTCCTAACAAAGTTTTGACACAGATTCCCAATTCGGGCATTCAGAACATATAGCACGTTGCTGTAAGCAAGCACATTCTCATTCAAAGTTGCAAGTTACTATGTAGGAACAAGTTTGTATAGGTATTTCAAAGATGCCCAGAACTGAGCTAAACTTGGTATGTGTCCAACTCCTAGAAATAACTTCATGCCCCATCTCCCTTACTTCCAGCTAGTAAGGATCACATAATTCCTAACAAAGTTTTGACACAGATTCCCAATTCGGGCATTCAGAACATATAGCACGTTGCTGTAAGCAAGCACATTCTCATTCAAAGATGCAAGTTACTATGTAGGAACAAGTTTGTATAGGTATTTCAAAGATGCCCAGAACTGAGCTAAACTTGGTATGTGTCCAACTCCTAGAAATAACTTCATGCCCCATCTCCCTTACTTCCAGCTAGTAAGGATCACATAATTCCTAACAAAGTTTTGACACAGATTCCCAATTCGGGCATTCAGAACATATAGCACGTTGCTGTAAGCAAGCACATTCTCATTCAAAGATGCAAGTTACTATGTAGGAACAAGTTTGTATAGGTATTTCAAAGATGCCCAGAACTGAGCTAAACTTGGTATGTGTCCAACTCCTAGAAATAACTTCATGCCCCATCTCCCTTACTTCCAGCTAGTAAGGATCACATAATTCCTAACAAAGTTTTGACACAGATTCTCAATTCGGGCATTCAGAACATATAGCACGTTGCTGTAAGCAAGCACATTCTCATTCATAGATGCAAGTTACTATGTAGGAACAAGTTTGTATAGGTATTTCAAAGATGCCCAGAACTGAGCTAAACTTGGTATGTGTCCAACTCCTAGAAATAACTTCATGCCCCATCTCCCTTACTTCCAGCTTGTAAGGATCACATAATTCCTAACAAAGTTTTGACACAGATTCCCAATTCGGGCATTCAGAACATATAGCACGTTACTGCAAGCAAGCACATTCTCATTCAAAGATGCAAGTTACTATGTAGGAACAAGTTTGTATAGGTATTTCAAAGATGCCCAGAACTGAGCTAAACTTGGTATGTGTCCAACTCCTAGAAATAACTTCATGCCCCATCTCCCTTACTTCCAGCTAGTAAGGATCACATAATTCCTAACAGGGTTTTGACACAGATTCCCAATTCGGGCATTCAGAACATATAGCACGTTGCTGTAAGCAAGCACATTCTCATTCAAAGTTGCAAGTTACTATGTAGGAACAAGTTTGTATAGGTATTTCAAAGATGCCCAGAACTGAGCTAAACTTGGTATGTGTCCAACTCCTAGAAATAACTTCACGCCCCATCTCCCTTACTTCCAGCTAGTAAGGATCACATAATTCCTAACAAAGTTTTGACACAGATTCCCTATTCGGGCATTCAGAACATATAGCACGTTGCTGTAAGCAAGCAGATTCTCATTCAAAGATGCAAGTTACTATGTAGGAACAAGTTTGTATAGGTATTTCAAAGATGCCCAGAACTGAGCTAAACTTGGTATGTGTCCAACTCCTAGAAATAACTTCATGCCCCATCTCCCTTACTTCCAGCTAGTAAGGATCACATAATTCCTAACAAAGTTTTGACACAGATTCCCAATTCGGGCATTCAGAACATATAGCACGTTGCTGTAAGCAAGCACATTTTCATTCAAAGTTGCAAGTTACTATGTAGGAACAAGTTTGTATAGGTATTTCAAAGATGCCCAGAACTGAGCTAAACTTGGTATGTGTCCAACTCCTAGAAATAACTTCATGCCCCATCTCCCTTACTTCCAGCTAGTAAGGATCACATAATTCCTAACAAAGTTTTGACACAGATTCCCAATTCGGGCATTCAGAACATATAGCACGTTGCTGTAAGCAAGCACATTCTCATTCAAAGTTGCAAGTTACTATGTAGGAACAAGTTTGTATAGGTATTTCAAAGATGCCCAGACCTGAGCTAAACTTGGTATGTATCCAACTCCTAGAAATAACTTCATGCCCCATCTCCCTTACTTCCAGCTAGTAAGGATCACATAATTCCTAACAAAGTTTTGACACAGATTGACAATTCGGGCATTCAGAACATATAGCACGTTGCTGTAAGCAAGCAGATTCTCATTAAAGATGCAAGATACTATGTAGAAACAAGTTTGTATAGGTATTTCAAAGATGCCCAGAACTGAGCTAAACTTGGTATGTGTCCAACTCCTAGAAATAACTTCATGCCCCATCTCCCTTACTTCCAGCTAGTAAGGATCACATAATTCCTAACAAAGTTTTGACACTGATTGCCAATTCGGGTAATCAGAACATATAGCACGTTGCTGTAAGCAAGCACATTCTCATTCAAAGATGCAAGTTACTATGTAGGAACAAGTTTGTATAGGTATTTCAAAGATGCCCAGAACTGAGCTAAACTTGGTATGTGTCCAACTCCTAGAAATAACTTCATGCCCCATCTCCCTTACTTCCAGCTAGTAAGGATCACATAATTCCTAACAAAGTTTTGACACAGATTCCCAATTCGGGCATTCAGAACATATAGCACGTTGCTGTAAGCAAGCACATTCTCATTCAAAGATGCCAGTTACTATGTAGGAACAAGTTTGTATAGGTATTTCAAAGATGCCCAGAACTGAGCTAAACTTGGTATGTGTCCAACTCCTAGAAATAACTTCATGCCCCATCTCCCTTACATCCAGCTAGTAAGGATCACATAATTCCTAACAAAGTTTTGACACAGATTCCCAATTCGGGCATTCAGAACATATAGCACGTTGCTGTAAGCAAGCAGATTCTCATTCAAAGATGCAAGTTACTATGTAGGAACAAGTTTGTATAGGTATTTCAAAGATGCCCAGAACTGAGCTAAACTTGGTATGTGTCCAACTCCTAGAAATAACTTCATGCCCCATCTCCCTTACTTCCAGCTAGTAAGGATCACATAATTCCTAACAAAGTTTTGACACAGATTCCCAATTCGGGCATTCAGAACATATAGCACGTTGCTGTAAGCAAGCAGATTCTCATTCAAAGATGCAAGTTACTATGTAGGAACAAGTTTGTATAGGTATTTCAAAGATGCCCAGAACTGAGCTAAACTTGGTATGTGTCGAACTCCTAGAAATAACTTCATGCCCCATCTCCCTTACTTCCAGCTAGTAAGGATCACATAATTCCTAACAAAGTTTTGACACAGATTCCCAATTCGGGCATTCAGAACATATAGCACGTTGCTGCAAGGAAGCACATTCTCATTCAAAGTTGCAAGTTACTATGTAGGAACAAGTTTGTATAGGTATTTCAAAGATGCCCAGAACTGAGCTAAACTTGGTATGTGTCCAACTCCTAGAAATAACTTCATGCCCCATCTCCCTTACTTCCAGCTAGTAAAGATCACATAATTCCTAACAAAGTTTTGACACAGATTCCCAATTCGGGCATTCAGAACATATAGCACGTTGCTGTAAGCAAGCAGATTCTCATTCAAAGATGCAAGTTACTATGTAGGAACAAGTTTGTATAGGTATTTCAAAGATGCCCAGAACTGATCTAAACTTGGTATGGGTCCAACTCCTAGAAATAACTTCATGCCCCATCTCCCTTACTTCCAGCTAGTAAGGATCACAGAATTCCTAACAGGGTTTTGACACAGATTCCCTATTCGGGCATTCAGAACATATAGCACGTTGCTGTTAGCAAGCACATTCTCATTCAAAGATGCAAGTTACTATGTAGGAACAAGTTTGTATAGGAATTTCAAAGATGCCCAGAACTGAGCTAAACTTGGTATGGGTCCAACTCCTAGAAATAACTTCACGCCCCATCTCCCTTACTTCCAGCTAGTAAGGATCACATAATTCCTAACAAAGTTTTGACACAGATTCCCTATTCGGGCATTCAGAACATATAGCACGTTGCTGTAAGCAAGCAGATACTCATTCAAAGATGCACGTTACTATGTAGGAACAAGTTTGTATAGGTATTTCAAAGATGCCCAGAACTGAGCTAAACTTGGTATGTGTCCAACTCCTAGAAATAACTTCATGCCCCATCTCCCTTACTTCCAGCTAGTAAGGATCACATAATTCCTAACAAAGATTTGACACAGATTCCCAATTCGGGCATTCAGAACATATAGCACGTTGCTGTAAGCAAGCACATTCTCATTCAAAGATGCCAGTTACTATGTAGGAACAAGTTTGTATAGGTATTTCAAAGATGCCCAGAACTGAGCTAAACTTGGTATGTGTCCAACTCCTAGAAATAACTTCATGCCCCATCTCCCTTACATCCAGCTAGTAAGGATCACATAATTCCTAACAAAGTTTTGACACAGATTCCCAATTCGGGCATTCAGAACATATAGCACGTTGCTGTAAGCAAGCACATTCTCATTCAAAGTTGCAAGTTACTATGTAGGAACAAGTTTGTATAGGTATTTCAAAGATGCCCAGAACTGAGCTAAACTTGGTATGTGTCCAACTCCTAGAAATAACTTCATGCCCCATCTCCCTTACTTCCAGCTAGTAAGGATCACATAATTCCTAACAAAGTTTTGACACAGATTCCCAATTCGGGCATTCAGAACATATAGCACGTTGCTGTAAGCAAGCAGATTCTCATTCAAAGATGCAAGTTACTAGGTAGGAACAAGTTTGTATAGGTATTTCAAAGATGCCCAGAACTGAGCTAAACTTGGTATGTGTCCAACTCCTAGAAATAACTTCATGCCCCATCTCCCTTACTTCCAGCTAGTAAGGATCACATAATTCCTAACAAAGTTTTGACACAGATTCCCAATTCGGGCATTCAGAACATATAGCACGTTGCTGTAAGCAAGCACATTCTCATTCAAAGTTGCAAGTTACTATGTAGGAACAAGTTTGTATAGGTATTTCAAAGATGCCCAGAACTGAGCTAAACTTGGTATGTGTCCAACTCCTAGAAATAACTTCATGCCCCATCTCCCTTACTTCCAGCTAGTAAAGATCACATAATTCCTAACAAAGTTTTGACACAGATTCCCAATTCGGGCATTCAGAACATATAGCACGTTGCTGTAAGCAAGCAGATTCTCATTCAAAGATGCAAGTTACTATGTAGGAACAAGTTTGTATAGGTATTTCAAAGAGGCCCAGAACTGATCTAAACTTGGTATGGGTCCAACTCCTAGAAATAGCTTCATGCCCCATCTCCCTTACTTCCAGCTAGTAAGGATCACATAATTCCTAACAGGGTTTTGACACAGATTCCCTATTCGGGCATTCAGAACATATAGCACGTTGCTGTAAGCAAGCACATTCTCATTCAAAGATGCAAGTTACTATGTAGGAACAAGTTTGTATAGGTATTTCAAAGATGCCCAGAACTGAGCTAAACTTGGTATGGGTCCAACTCCTAGAAATAACTTCACGCCCCATCTCCCTTACTTCCAGCTAGTAAGGATCACATAATTCCTAACAAAGTTTTGACACAGATTCCCTATTCGGGCATTCAGAACATATAGCACGTTGCTGTAAGCAAGCAGATACTCATTCAAAGATGCACGTTACTATGTAGGAACAAGTTTGTATAGGTATTTCAAAGATGCCCAGAACTGAGCTAAACTTGGTATGTGTCCAACTCCTAGAAATAACTTCATGCCCCATCTCCCTTACTTCCAGCTAGTAAGGATCACATAATTCCTAACAAAGTTTTGACACAGATTCCCAATTCGGGCATTCAGAACGTAGCGCGTTGCTGTAAGCAAGCACATTCTCATTCAAAGTTGCAAGTTACTATGTAGGAACAAGTTTGTATAGGTATTTCAAAAATGCCCAGAACTGAGCTAAACTTGGTATGTGTCCAACTCCTAGAAATAACTTCATGCCCCATCTCCCTTACTTCCAGCTAGTAAGGATCACATAATTCCTAACAAAGTTTTGACACAGATTCCCAATTCGGGCATTCAGAACATATAGCACGTTGCTGTAAGCAAGCAGATTCTCATTCAAAGTTGCAAGTTACTATGTAGGAACAAGTTTGTATAGGTATTTCAAAGATGCCCAGAACTGAGCTAAACTTGGTATGTGTCCAACTCCTAGAAATAGCTTCATGCCCCATCTCCCTTACTTCCAGCTAGTAAGGATCACATAATTCCTAACAAAGTTTTGACACAGATTGACAATTCGGGCATTCAGAACATATAGCACGTTGCTGTAAGCAAGCAGATTCTCATTAAAGATGCAAGTTACTATGTAGGAACAAGTTTGTATAGGTATTTCAAAGATGCCCAGAACTGAGCTAAACTTGGTATGTGTCCAACTCCTAGAAATAACTTCATGCCCCATCTCCCTTACTTCCAGCTAGTAAGGATCACATAATTCCTAACAAAGTTTTGACACAGATTCCCAATTCGGGCATTCAGAACATATAGCACGTTGCTGTAAGCAAGCACATTCTCATTCAAAGATGCCAGTTACTATGTAGGAACAAGTTTGTATAGGTATTTCAAAGATGCCCAGAACTCAGCTAAACTTGGTATGTGTCCAACTCCTAGAAATAACTTCATGCCCCATCTCCCTTACATCCAGCTAGTAAGGATCACATAATTCCTAACAAAGTTTTGACACAGATTCCCAATTCGGGCATTCAGAACATATAGCACGTTGCTGTAAGCAAGCAGATTCTCATTCAAAGATGCAAGTTACTATGTAGGAACAAGTTTGTATAGGTATTTCAAAGATGCCCAGAACTGAGCTAAACTTGGTATGTGTCCAACTCCTAGAAATAACTTCATGCCCCATCTCCCTTACTTCCAGCTAGTAAGGATCACATAATTCCTAACAAAGTTTTGACACAGATTCCCAATTCGGGCATTCAGAACATATAGCACGTTGCTGTAAGCAAGCAGATTCTCATTCAAAGATGCAAGTTACTATGTAGGAACAAGTTTGTATAGGTATTTCAAAGATGCCCAGAACTGAGCTAAACTTGGTATGTGTCGAACTCCTAGAAATAACTTCATGCCCCATCTCCCTTACTTCCAGCTAGTAAGGATCACATAATTCCTAACAAAGTTTTGACACAGATTCCCAATTCGGGCATTCAGAACATATAGCACGTTGCTGCAAGGAAGCACATTCTCATTCAAAGTTGCAAGTTACTATGTAGGAACAAGTTTGTATAGGTATTTCAAAGATGCCCAGAACTGAGCTAAACTTGGTATGTGTCCAACTCCTAGAAATAACTTCATGCCCCATCTCCCTTACTTCCAGCTAGTAAGGATCACATAATTCCTAACAAAGTTTTGACACAGATTCCCAATTCGGGCATTCAGAACATATAGCACGTTGCTGTAAGCAAGCAGATTCTCATTCAAAGTTGCAAGTTACTATGTAGGAACAAGTTTGTATAGGTATTTCAAAGATGCCCAGAACTGAGCTAAACTTGGTATGTGTCCAACTCCTAGAAATAGCTTCATGCCCCATCTCCCTTACTTCCAGCTAGTAAGGATCACATAATTCCTAACAAAGTTTTGACACAGATTGACAATTCGGGCATTCAGAACATATAGCACGTTGCTGTAAGCAAGCAGATTCTCATTAAAGATGCAAGTTACTATGTAGGAACAAGTTTGTATAGGTATTTCAAAGATGCCCAGAACTGAGCTAAACTTGGTATGTGTCCAACTCCTAGAAATAACTTCATGCCCCATCTCCCTTACTTCCAGCTAGTAAGGATCACATAATTCCTAACAAAGTTTTGACACAGATTCCCAATTCGGGCATTCAGAACATATAGCACGTTGCTGTAAGCAAGCACATTCTCATTCAAAGATGCCAGTTACTATGTAGGAACAAGTTTGTATAGGTATTTCAAAGATGCCCAGAACTCAGCTAAACTTGGTATGTGTCCAACTCCTAGAAATAACTTCATGCCCCATCTCCCTTACATCCAGCTAGTAAGGATCACATAATTCCTAACAAAGTTTTGACACAGATTCCCAATTCGGGCATTCAGAACATATAGCACGTTGCTGTAAGCAAGCAGATTCTCATTCAAAGATGCAAGTTACTATGTAGGAACAAGTTTGTATAGGTATTTCAAAGATGCCCAGAACTGAGCTAAACTTGGTATGTGTCCAACTCCTAGAAATAACTTCATGCCCCATCTCCCTTACTTCCAGCTAGTAAGGATCACATAATTCCTAACAAAGTTTTGACACAGATTCCCAATTCGGGCATTCAGAACATATAGCACGTTGCTGTAAGCAAGCAGATTCTCATTCAAAGATGCAAGTTACTATGTAGGAACAAGTTTGTATAGGTATTTCAAAGATGCCCAGAACTGAGCTAAACTTGGTATGTGTCGAACTCCTAGAAATAACTTCATGCCCCATCTCCCTTACTTCCAGCTAGTAAGGATCACATAATTCCTAACAAAGTTTTGACACAGATTCCCAATTCGGGCATTCAGAACATATAGCACGTTGCTGCAAGGAAGCACATTCTCATTCAAAGTTGCAAGTTACTATGTAGGAACAAGTTTGTATAGGTATTTCAAAGATGCCCAGAACTGAGCTAAACTTGGTATGTGTCCAACTCCTAGAAATAACTTCATGCCCCATCTCCCTTACTTCCAGCTAGTAAAGATCACATAATTCCTAACAAAGTTTTGACACAGATTCCCAATTCGGGCATTCAGAACATATAGCACGTTGCTGTAAGCAAGCAGATTCTCATTCAAAGATGCAAGTTACTATGTAGGAACAAGTTTGTATAGGTATTTCAAAGATGCCCAGAACTGATCTAAACTTGGTATGGGTCCAACTCCTAGAAATAACTTCATGCCCCATCTCCCTTACTTCCAGCTAGTAAGGATCACAGAATTCCTAACAGGGTTTTGACACAGATTCCCTATTCGGGCATTCAGAACATATAGCACGTTGCTGTTAGCAAGCACATTCTCATTCAAAGATGCAAGTTACTATGTAGGAACAAGTTTGTATAGGTATTTCAAAGATGCCCAGAACTGAGCTAAACTTGGTATGGGTCCAACTCCTAGAAATAACTTCACGCCCCATCTCCCTTACTTCCAGCTAGTAAGGATCACATAATTCCTAACAAAGTTTTGACACAGATTCCCTATTCGGGCATTCAGAACATATAGCACGTTGCTGTAAGCAAGCAGATACTCATTCAAAGATGCACGTTACTATGTAGGAACAAGTTTGTATAGGTATTTCAAAGATGCCCAGAACTGAGCTAAACTTGGTATGTGTCCAACTCCTAGAAATAACTTCATGCCCCATCTCCCTTACTTCCAGCTAGTAAGGATCACATAATTCCTAACAAATATTTGACACAGATTCCCAATTCGGGCATTCAGAACATATAGCACGTTGCTGTAAGCAAGCACATTCTCATTCAAAGATGCAAGTTACTATGTAGGAACAAGTTTGTATAGGTATTTCAAAGATGCCCAGAACTGAGCTAAACTTGGTATGTGTCCAACTCCTAGAAATAACTTCATGCCCCATCTCCCTTACTTCCAGCTAGTAAGGATCACATAATTCCTAACAAAGTTTTGACACAGATTCCCAATTCGGGCATTCAGAACATATAGCACGTTGCTGTAAGCAAGCAGATTCTCATTCAAAGATGCAAGTTACTATGTAGGAACAAGTTTGTATAGGTATTTCAAAGATGCCCAGAACTGAGCTAAACTTGGTATGTGTCGAACTCCTAGAAATAACTTCATGCCCCATCTCCCTTACTTCCAGCTAGTAAGGATCACATAATTCCTAACAAAGTTTTGACACAGATTCCCAATTCGGGCATTCAGAACATATAGCACGTTGCTGCAAGGAAGCACATTCTCATTCAAAGTTGCAAGTTACTATGTAGGAACAAGTTTGTATAGGTATTTCAAAGATGCCCAGAACTGAGCTAAACTTGGTATGTGTCCAACTCCTAGAAATAACTTCATGCCCCATCTCCCTTACTTCCAGCTAGTAAAGATCACATAATTCCTAACAAAGTTTTGACACAGATTCCCAATTCGGGCATTCAGAACATATAGCACGTTGCTGTAAGCAAGCAGATTCTCATTCAAAGATGCAAGTTACTATGTAGGAACAAGTTTGTATAGGTATTTCAAAGATGCCCAGAACTGATCTAAACTTGGTATGGGTCCAACTCCTAGAAATAACTTCATGCCCCATCTCCCTTACTTCCAGCTAGTAAGGATCACAGAATTCCTAACAGGGTTTTGACACAGATTCCCTATTCGGGCATTCAGAACATATAGCACGTTGCTGTTAGCAAGCACATTCTCATTCAAAGATGCAAGTTACTATGTAGGAACAAGTTTGTATAGGTATTTCAAAGATGCCCAGAACTGAGCTAAACTTGGTATGGGTCCAACTCCTAGAAATAACTTCACGCCCCATCTCCCTTACTTCCAGCTAGTAAGGATCACATAATTCCTAACAAAGTTTTGACACAGATTCCCTATTCGGGCATTCAGAACATATAGCACGTTGCTGTAAGCAAGCAGATACTCATTCAAAGATGCACGTTACTATGTAGGAACAAGTTTGTATAGGTATTTCAAAGATGCCCAGAACTGAGCTAAACTTGGTATGTGTCCAACTCCTAGAAATAACTTCATGCCCCATCTCCCTTACTTCCAGCTAGTAAGGATCACATAATTCCTAACAAAGATTTGACACAGATTCCCAATTCGGGCATTCAGAACATATAGCACGTTGCTGTAAGCAAGCACATTCTCATTCAAAGATGCCAGTTACTATGTAGGAACAAGTTTGTATAGGTATTTCAAAGATGCCCAGAACTGAGCTAAACTTGGTATGTGTCCAACTCCTAGAAATAACTTCATGCCCCATCTCCCTTACTTCCAGCTAGTAAGGATCACATAATTCCTAACAAAGTTTTGACACAGATTCCCAATTCGGGCATTCAGAACATATAGCACGTTGCTGTAAGCAAGCAGATTCTCATTCAAAGATGCAAGTTACTATGTAGGAACAAGTTTGTATAGGTATTTCAAAGATGCCCAGAACTGAGCTAAACTTGGTATGTGTCCAACTCCTAGAAATAACTTCATGCCCCATCTCCCTTACTTCCAGCTAGTAAGGATCACATAATTCCTAACAAAGTTTTGACACAGATTCCCAATTCGGGCATTCAGAACATATAGCACGTTGCTGTAAGCAAGCACATTCTCATTCAAAGTTGCAAGTTACTATGTAGGAACAAGTTTGTATAGGTATTTCAAAGATGCCCAGAACTGAGCTAAACTTGGTATGTGTCCAACTCCTAGAAATAACTTCATGCCCCATCTCCCTTACTTCCAGCTAGTAAAGATCACATAATTCCTAACAAAGTTTTGACACAGATTCCCAATTCGGGCATTCAGAACATATAGCACGTTGCTGTAAGCAAGCAGATTCTCATTCAAAGATGCAAGTTACTATGTAGGAACAAGTTTGTATAGGTATTTCAAAGAGGCCCAGAACTGATCTAAACTTGGTATGGGTCCAACTCCTAGAAATAGCTTCATGCCCCATCTCCCTTACTTCCAGCTAGTAAGGATCACATAATTCCTAACAGGGTTTTGACACAGATTCCCTATTCGGGCATTCAGAACATATAGCACGTTGCTGTAAGCAAGCACATTCTCATTCAAAGATGCAAGTTACTATGTAGGAACAAGTTTGTATAGGTATTTCAAAGATGCCCAGAACTGAGCTAAACTTGGTATGGGTCCAACTCCTAGAAATAACTTCACGCCCCATCTCCCTTACTTCCAGCTAGTAAGGATCACATAATTCCTAACAAAGTTTTGACACAGATTCCCTATTCGGGCATTCAGAACATATAGCACGTTGCTGTAAGCAAGCAGATACTCATTCAAAGATGCACGTTACTATGTAGGAACAAGTTTGTATAGGTATTTCAAAGATGCCCAGAACTGAGCTAAACTTGGTATGTGTCCAACTCCTAGAAATAACTTCATGCCCCATCTCCCTTACTTCCAGCTAGTAAGGATCACATAATTCCTAACAAAGTTTTGACACAGATTCCCAATTCGGGCATTCAGAACATATAGCACGTTGCTGTAAGCAAGCACATTCTCATTCAAAGTTGCAAGTTACTATGTAGGAACAAGTTTGTATAGGTATTTCAAAAATGCCCAGAACTGAGCTAAACTTGGTATGTGTCCAACTCCTAGAAATAACTTCATGCCCCATCTCCCTTACTTCCAGCTAGTAAGGATCACATAATTCCTAACAAAGTTTTGACACAGATTCCCAATTCGGGCATTCAGAACATATAGCACGTTGCTGTAAGCAAGCAGATTCTCATTCAAAGTTGCAAGTTACTATGTAGGAACAAGTTTGTATAGGTATTTCAAAGATGCCCAGAACTGAGCTAAACTTGGTATGTGTCCAACTCCTAGAAATAGCTTCATGCCCCATCTCCCTTACTTCCAGCTAGTAAGGATCACATAATTCCTAACAAAGTTTTGACACAGATTGACAATTCGGGCATTCAGAACATATAGCACGTTGCTGTAAGCAAGCAGATTCTCATTAAAGATGCAAGTTACTATGTAGGAACAAGTTTGTATAGGTATTTCAAAGATGCCCAGAACTGAGCTAAACTTGGTATGTGTCCAACTCCTAGAAATAACTTCATGCCCCATCTCCCTTACTTCCAGCTAGTAAGGATCACATAATTCCTAACAAAGTTTTGACACAGATTGCCAATTCGGGTAATCAGAACATATAGCACGTTGCTGTAAGCAAGCACATTCTCATTCAAAGATGCCAGTTACTATGTAGGAACAAGTTTGTATAGGTATTTCAAAGATGCCCAGAACTGAGCTAAACTTGGTATGTGTCCAACTCCTATAAATAACTTCATGCCCCATCTCCCTTACTTCCAGCTAGAAAGGATCACATAATTCCTAACAAAGATTTGACACAGATTCCCAATTCGGGCATTCAGAACATATAGCACGTTGCTGTAAGCAATGACATTCTCATTCAAAGATGCCAGTTACTATGTAGGAACAAGTTTGTATAGGTATTTCAAAGATGCCCAGAACTGAGCTAAACTTGGTATGTGTCCAACTCCTAGAAATAACTTCATGCCCCATCTCCCTTACTTCCAGCTAGTAAGGATCACATAATTCCTAACAAAGTTTTGGCACAGATTCCCAATTCGGGCATTCAGAACATATAGCACGTTGCTGTAAGCAAGCACATTCTCATTCAAAGATGCAAGTTACTATGTAGGAACAAGTTTGTATAGGTATTTCAAAGATGCCCAGAACTGAGCTAAACTTGGTATGTGTCCAACTCCTAGAAATAACTTCATGCCCCATCTCCCTTACTTCCACCTAGTAAGGATCACATAATTCCTAACAAAGTTTTGACACAGATTCCCAATTCGGGCATTCAGAACATATAGCACGTTGCTGTAAGCAAGCAGATTCTCATTCAAAGATGCAAGTTACTATGTAGGAACAAGTTTGTATAGGTATTTCAAAGATGCCCAGAACTGAGCTAAACTTGGTATGTGTCCAACTCCTAGAAATAACTTCATGCCCCATCTCCCTTACTTCCAGCTAGTAAGGATCACATAATTCCTAACAAAGTTTTGACACAGATTCCCAATTCGGGCATTCAGAACATATAGCACGTTGCTGTAAGCAAGCACATTCTCATTCAAAGTTGCAAGTTACTATGTAGGAACAAGTTTGTATAGGTATTTCAAAGATGCCCAGAACTGAGGTAAACTTGGTATGTATCCAACTCCTAGAAATAACTTCATGCCCCATCTGCCTTACTTCCAGCTAGTAAGGATCACATAATTCCTAACAAAGTTTTGACACAGATTCCCAATTCGGGCATTCAGAACATATACCACGTTGCTGTAAGCAAGCACATTCTCATTCAAAGTTGCAAGTTACTAGGTAGGAACAAGTTTGTATAGGTATTTCAAAGATGCCCAGAACTGAGCTAAACTTGGTATGTCTCCAACTCCAAGAAATAACTACATGCCCCATCTCCCTTACTTCCAGCTAGTAAGGATCACATAATTCCTAACAAAGTTTTGACACAGATTCCCAATTCGGGCATTCAGAACATATAGCACGTTGCTGTAAGCAAGCACATTCTCATTCAAAGTTGCAAGTTACTATGTAGGAACAAGTTTGTATAGGTATTTCAAAGATGCCCAGAACTGAGCTAAACTTGGTATGTGTCCAACTCCTAGAAATAACTTCATGCCTCATCTCCCTTACTTCCAGCTAGTAAGGATCACATAATTCCTAACAAAGTTTTGACACAGATTCCCAATTCGGGCATTCAGAACATATAGCACGTTGCTGTAAGCAAGCACATTCTCATTCAAAGTTGCAAGTTACTAGGTAGGAACAAGTTTGTATAGGTATTTCAAAGATGCCCAGAACTGAGCTAATCTTGGTATGTGTCCAACTCCTAGAAATAACTCCATGCCCCATCTGCCTTACTTCCAGCTAGTAAGGATCACATAATTCCTAACAAAGTTTTGACACAGATTCCCAATTCGGGAATTCAGAACATATAGCACGTTGCTGTAAGCAAGCACATTCTCATTCAAAGTTGCAAGTTACTATGTAGGAACAAGTTTGTATAGGTATTTCAAAGATGCCCAGAACTGAGCTAAACTTGGTATGTGTCCAACTCCTAGAAATAACTTCATGCCCCATCTCCCTTACTTCCAGCTAGTAAGGATCACATAATTCCTAACAAAGTTTTGACACAGATTCCCAATTCGGGCATTCAGAACATATAGCACGTTGCTGTAAGCAAGCACATTCTCATTCAAAGATGCAAGTTACTATGTAGGAACAAGTTTGTATAGGTATTTCAAAGATGCCCAGAACTGAGCTAAACTTGGTATGTGTCCAACTCCTAGAAATAACTTCATGCCCCATCTCCCTTACTTCCAGCTAGTAAGGATCACATAATTCCTAACAAAGTTTTGACACAGATTCCCAATTCGGGCATTGAGAACATATAACACGTTGCTGTAAGCAAGCACATTCTCATTCAAAGATGCAAGTTACTATGTAGGAACAAGTTTGTATAGGTATTTCAAAGATGCCCAGAACTGAGCTAAACTTGGTATGTGTCCAACTCCTAGAAATAACTTCATGCCCCATCTCCCTTACTTCCAGCTAGTAAGGATCACATAATTCCTAACAAAGTTTTGACACAGATTCTCAATTCGGGCATTCAGAACATATAGCACGTTGCTGTAAGCAAGCACATTCTCATTCAAAGATGCAAGTTACTATGTAGGAACAAGTTTGTATAGGTATTTCAAAGATGCCCAGAACTGAGCTAAACTTGGTATGTGTCCAACTCCTAGAAATAACTTCATGCCCCATCTCCCTTACTTCCAGCTTGTAAGGATCACATAATTCCTAACAAAGTTTTGACACCGATTCCCAATTCGGGCATTCAGAACATATAGCACGTTACTGCAAGCAAGCACATTCTCATTCAAAGATGCAAGTTACTATGTAGGAACAAGTTTGTATAGGTATTTCAAAGATGCCCAGAACTGAGCTAAACTTGGTATGTGTCCAACTCCTAGAAATAACTTCATGCCCCATCTCCCTTACTTCCAGCTAGTAAGGATCACATAATTCCTAACAGGGTTTTGACACAGATTCCCAATTCGGGCGTTCAGATCATATAGCACGTTGCTGTAAGCAAGCAGATTCTCATTCAAAGATGCAAGTTACTATGTAGGAACAAGTTTGTATAGGTATTTCAAAGATGCCCAGAACTGAGCTAAACTTGGTATGTGTCCAACTCCTAGAAATAACTTCATGCCCCATCTCCCTTACTTCCAGCTAGTAAGGATCACATAATTCCTAACAAAGTTTTGACACAGATTCCCAATTCGGGCATTCAGAACATATAGCACGTTGCTGTAAGCAAGCAGATTCTCATTCAAAGATGCAAGTTACTATGTAGGAACAAGTTTGTATAGGTATTTCAAAGATGCCCAGAACTGAGCTAAACTTGGTATGTGTCCAACTCCTAGAAATAACTTCATGCCCCATCTCCCTTACTTCCAGCTAGTAAGGATCACATAATTCCTAACAAAGTTTTGACACAGATTCCCAATTCGGGCATTCAGAACATATAGCACGTTGCTGCAAGGAAGCACATTCTCATTCAAAGTTGCAAGTTACTATGTAGGAACAAGTTTGTATAGGTATTTCAAAGATGCCCAGAACTGAGCTAAACTTGGTATGTGTCCAACTCCTAGAAATAACTTCATGCCCCATCTCCCTTACTTCCAGCTAGTAAAGATCACATAATTCCTAACAAAGTTTTGACACAGATTCCCAATTCGGGCATTCAGAACATATAGCACGTTGCTGTAAGCAAGCAGATTCTCATTCAAAGATGCAAGTTACTATGTAGGAACAAGTTTGTATAGGTATTTCAAAGATGCCCAGAACTGATCTAAACTTGGTATGGGTCCAACTCCTAGAAATAACTTCATGCCCCATCTCCCTTACTTCCAGCTAGTAAGGATCACAGAATTCCTAACAGGGTTTTGACACAGATTCCCTATTCGGGCATTCAGAACATATAGCACGTTGCTGTTAGCAAGCACATTCTCATTCAAAGATGCAAGTTACTATGTAGGAACAAGTTTGTATAGGTATTTCAAAGATGCCCAGAACTGAGCTAAACTTGGTATGGGTCCAACTCCTAGAAATAACTTCACGCCCCATCTCCCTTACTTCCAGCTAGTAAGGATCACATAATTCCTAACAAAGTTTTGACACAGATTCCCTATTCGGGCATTCAGAACATATAGCACGTTGCTGTAAGCAAGCAGATACTCATTCAAAGATGCACGTTACTATGTAGGAACAAGTTTGTATAGGTATTTCAAAGATGCCCAGAACTGAGCTAAACTTGGTATGTGTCCAACTCCTAGAAATAACTTCATGCCCCATCTCCCTTACTTCCAGCTAGTAAGGATCACATAATTCCTAACAAAGATTTGACACAGATTCCCAATTCGGGCATTCAGAACATATAGCACGTTGCTGTAAGCAAGCACATTCTCATTCAAAGATGCCAGTTACTATGTAGGAACAAGTTTGTATAGGTATTTCAAAGATGCCCAGAACTGAGCTAAACTTGGTATGTGTCCAACTCCTAGAAATAACTTCATGCCCCATCTCCCTTACATCCAGCTAGTAAGGATCACATAATTCCTAACAAAGTTTTGACACAGATTCCCAATTCGGGCATTCAGAACATATAGCACGTTGCTGTAAGCAAGCACATTCTCATTCAAAGTTGCAAGTTACTATGTAGGAACAAGTTTGTATAGGTATTTCAAAGATGCCCAGAACTGAGCTAAACTTGGTATGTGTCCAACTCCTAGAAATAACTTCATGCCCCATCTCCCTTACTTCCAGCTAGTAAGGATCACATAATTCCTAACAAAGTTTTGACACAGATTCCCAATTCGGGCATTCAGAACATATAGCACGTTGCTGTAAGCAAGCAGATTCTCATTCAAAGATGCAAGTTACTATGTAGGAACAAGTTTGTATAGGTATTTCAAAGATGCCCAGAACTGAGCTAAACTTGGTATGTGTCCAACTCCTAGAAATAACTTCATGCCCCATCTCCCTTACTTCCAGCTAGTAAGGATCACATAATTCCTAACAAAGTTTTGACACAGATTCCCAATTCGGGCATTCAGAACATATAGCACGTTGCTGTAAGCAAGCACATTCTCATTCAAAGTTGCAAGTTACTATGTAGGAACAAGTTTGTATAGGTATTTCAAAGATGCCCAGAACTGAGCTAAACTTGGTATGTGTCCAACTCCTAGAAATAACTTCATGCCCCATCTCCCTTACTTCCAGCTAGTAAAGATCACATAATTCCTAACAAAGTTTTGACACAGATTCCCAATTCGGGCATTCAGAACATATAGCACGTTGCTGTAAGCAAGCAGATTCTCATTCAAAGATGCAAGTTACTATGTAGGAACAAGTTTGTATAGGTATTTCAAAGAGGCCCAGAACTGATCTAAACTTGGTATGGGTCCAACTCCTAGAAATAGCTTCATGCCCCATCTCCCTTACTTCCAGCTAGTAAGGATCACATAATTCCTAACAGGGTTTTGACACAGATTCCCTATTCGGGCATTCAGAACATATAGCACGTTGCTGTAAGCAAGCACATTCTCATTCAAAGATGCAAGTTACTATGTAGGAACAAGTTTGTATAGGTATTTCAAAGATGCCCAGAACTGAGCTAAACTTGGTATGGGTCCAACTCCTAGAAATAACTTCACGCCCCATCTCCCTTACTTCCAGCTAGTAAGGATCACATAATTCCTAACAAAGTTTTGACACAGATTCCCTATTCGGGCATTCAGAACATATAGCACGTTGCTGTAAGCAAGCAGATACTCATTCAAAGATGCACGTTACTATGTAGGAACAAGTTTGTATAGGTATTTCAAAGATGCCCAGAACTGAGCTAAACTTGGTATGTGTCCAACTCCTAGAAATAACTTCATGCCCCATCTCCCTTACTTCCAGCTAGTAAGGATCACATAATTCCTAACAAAGTTTTGACACAGATTCCCAATTCGGGCATTCAGAACATATAGCACGTTGCTGTAAGCAAGCACATTCTCATTCAAAGTTGCAAGTTACTATGTAGGAACAAGTTTGTATAGGTATTTCAAAAATGCCCAGAACTGAGCTAAACTTGGTATGTGTCCAACTCCTAGAAATAACTTCATGCCCCATCTCCCTTACTTCCAGCTAGTAAGGATCACATAATTCCTAACAAAGTTTTGACACAGATTGCCAATTCGGGCATTCAGAACATATAGCACGTTGCTGTAAGCAAGCAGATTCTCATTCAAAGTTGCAAGTTACTATTTAGGAACAAGTTTGTATAGGTATTTCAAAGATGCCCAGAACTGAGCTAAACTTGGTATGTGTCCAACTCCTAGAAATAGCTTCATGCCCCATCTCCCTTACTTCCAGCTAGTAAGGATCACATAATTCCTAACAAAGTTTTGACACAGATTGACAATTCGGGCATTCAGAACATATAGCACGTTGCTGTAAGCAAGCAGATTCTCATTAAAGATGCAAGTTACTATGTAGGAACAAGTTTGTATAGGTATTTCAAAGATGCCCAGAACTGAGCTAAACTTGGTATGTGTCCAACTCCTAGAAATAACTTCATGCCCCATCTCCCTTACTTCCAGCTAGTAAGGATCACATAATTCCTAACAAAGTTTTGACACAGATTGCCAATTCGGGTAATCAGAACATATAGCACGTGGCTGTAAGCAAGCACATTCTCATTCAAAGATGCCAGTTACTATGTAGGAACAAGTTTGTATAGGTATTTCAAAGATGCCCAGAACTGAGCTAAACTTGGTATGTGTCCAACTCCTAGAAATAACTTCATGCCCCATCTCCCTTACTTCCAGCTAGTAAGGATCACATAATTCCTAACAAAGATTTGACACAGATTCCCAATTCGGGCATTCAGAACATATAGCACGTTGCTGTAAGCAAGCACATTCTCATTCAAAGATGCCAGTTACTATGTAGGAACAAGTTTGTATAGGTATTTCAAAGATGCCCAGAACTGAGCTAAACTTGGTATGTGTCCAACTCCTAGAAATAACTTCATGCCCCATCTCCCTTACTTCCAGCTAGTAAGGATCACATAATTCCTAACAAAGTTTTGACACAGATTCCCAATTCGGGCATTCAGAACATATAGCACGTTGCTGTAAGCAAGCACATTCTCATTCAAAGATGCAAGTTACTATGTAGGAACAAGTTTGTATAGGTATTTCAAAGATGCCCAGAACTGAGCTAAACTTGGTATGTGTCCAACTCCTAGAAATAACTTCATGCCCCATCTCCCTTACTTCCAGCTAGTAAGGATCACATAATTCCTAACAAAGTTTTGACACAGATTCCCAATTCGGGCATTCAGAACATATAGCACGTTGCTGTAAGCAAGCAGATTCTCATTCAAAGATGCAAGTTACTATGTAGGAACAAGTTTGTATAGGTATTTCAAAGATGCCCAGAACTGAGCTAAACTTGGTATGTGTCCAACTCCTAGAAATAACTTCATGCCCCATCTCCCTTACTTCCAGCTAGTAAGGATCACATAATTCCTAACAAAGTTTTGACACAGATTCCCAATTCGGGCATTCAGAACATATAGCACGTTGCTGTAAGCAAGCACATTCTCATTCAAAGTTGCAAGTTACTATGTAGGAACAAGTTTGTATAGGTATTTCAAAGATGCCCAGAACTGAGGTAAACTTGGTATGTATCCAACTCCTAGAAATAACTTCATGCCCCATCTGCCTTACTTCCAGCTAGTAAGGATCACATAATTCCTAACAAAGTTTTGACACAGATTCCCAATTCGGGCATTCAGAACATATACCACGTTGCTGTAAGCAAGCACATTCTCATTCAAAGTTGCAAGTTACTAGGTAGGAACAAGTTTGTATAGGTATTTCAAAGATGCCCAGAACTGAGCTAAACTTGGTATGTCTCCAACTCCAAGAAATAACTACATGCCCCATCTCCCTTACTTCCAGCTAGTAAGGATCACATAATTCCTAACAAAGTTTTGACACAGATTCCCAATTCGGGCATTCAGAACATATAGCACGTTGCTGTAAGCAAGCACATTCTCATTCAAAGTTGCAAGTTACTATGTAGGAACAAGTTTGTATAGGTATTTCAAAGATGCCCAGAACTGAGCTAAACTTGGTATGTGTCCAACTCCTAGAAATAACTTCATGCCTCATCTCCCTTACTTCCAGCTAGTAAGGATCACATAATTCCTAACAAAGTTTTGACACAGATTCCCAATTCGGGCATTCAGAACATATAGCACGTTGCTGTAAGCAAGCACATTCTCATTCAAAGTTGCAAGTTACTAGGTAGGAACAAGTTTGTATAGGTATTTCAAAGATGCCCAGAACTGAGCTAATCTTGGTATGTGTCCAACTCCTAGAAATAACTTCATGCCCCATCTGCCTTACTTCCAGCTAGTAAGGATCACATAATTCCTAACAAAGTTTTGACACAGATTCCCAATTCGGGAATTCAGAACATATAGCACGTTGCTGTAAGCAAGCACATTCTCATTCAAAGTTGCAAGTTACTATGTAGGAACAAGTTTGTATAGGTATTTCAAAGATGCCCAGAACTGAGCTAAACTTGGTATGTGTCCAACTCCTAGAAATAACTTCATGCCCCATCTCCCTTACTTCCAGCTAGTAAGGATCACATAATTCCTAACAAAGTTTTGACACAGATTCCCAATTCGGGCATTCAGAACATATAGCACGTTGCTGTAAGCAAGCACATTCTCATTCAAAGATGCAAGTTACTATGTAGGAACAAGTTTGTATAGGTATTTCAAAGATGCCCAGAACTGAGCTAAACTTGGTATGTGTCCAACTCCTAGAAATAACTTCATGCCCCATCTCCCTTACTTCCAGCTAGTAAGGATCACATAATTCCTAACAAAGTTTTGACACAGATTCCCAATTCGGGCATTGAGAACATATAACACGTTGCTGTAAGCAAGCACATTCTCATTCAAAGATGCAAGTTACTATGTAGGAACAAGTTTGTATAGGTATTTCAAAGATGCCCAGAACTGAGCTAAACTTGGTATGTGTCCAACTCCTAGAAATAACTTCATGCCCCATCTCCCTTACTTCCAGCTAGTAAGGATCACATAATTCCTAACAAAGTTTTGACACAGATTCTCAATTCGGGCATTCAGAACATATAGCACGTTGCTGTAAGCAAGCACATTCTCATTCAAAGATGCAAGTTACTATGTAGGAACAAGTTTGTATAGGTATTTCAAAGATGCCCAGAACTGAGCTAAACTTGGTATGTGTCCAACTCCTAGAAATAACTTCATGCCCCATCTCCCTTACTTCCAGCTTGTAAGGATCACATAATTCCTAACAAAGTTTTGACACCGATTCCCAATTCGGGCATTCAGAACATATAGCACGTTACTGCAAGCAAGCACATTCTCATTCAAAGATGCAAGTTACTATGTAGGAACAAGTTTGTATAGGTATTTCAAAGATGCCCAGAACTGAGCTAAACTTGGTATGTGTCCAACTCCTAGAAATAACTTCATGCCCCATCTCCCTTACTTCCAGCTAGTAAGGATCACATAATTCCTAACAGGGTTTTGACACAGATTCCCAATTCGGGCGTTCAGAACATATAGCACGTTGCTGTAAGCAAGCACATTCTCATTCAAAGTTGCAAGTTACTATGTAGGAACAAGTTTGTATAGGTATTTCAAAGATGCCCAGAACTGAGCTAAACTTGGTATGGGTCCAACTCCTAGAAATAACTTCACGCCCCATCTCCCTTACTTCCAGCTAGTAAGGATCACATAATTCCTAACAAAGTTTTGACACAGATTCCCTATTCGGGCATTCAGAACATATGGCACGTTGCTGTAAGTAAGCAGATTCTCATTCAAAGATGCAAGTTACTATGTAGGAACAAGTTTGTATAGGTATTTCAAAGATGCCCAGAACTGAGCTAAACTTGGTATGTGTCCAACTCCTAGAAATAACTTCATGCCCCATCTCCCTTACTTCCAGCTAGTAAGGATCACATAATTCCTAACAAAGTTTTGACACAGATTCCCAATTCGGGCATTCAGAACATATAGCACGTTGCTGTAAGCAAGCACATTCTCATTCAAAGTTGCAAGTTACTATGTAGGAACAAGTTTGTATAGGTATTTCAAAGATGCCCAGAACTGAGCTAAACTTGGTATGTGTCCAACTCCTAGAAATAACTTCATGCCCCATCTCCCTTACTTCCAGCTAGTAAGGATCACATAATTCCTAACAAAGTTTTGACACAGATTGACAATTCGGGCATTCAGAACATATAGCACGTTGCTGTAAGCAAGCAGATTCTCATTAAAGATGCAAGTTACTATGTAGGAACAAGTTTGTATAGGTATTTCAAAGATGCCCAGAACAGAGCTAAACTTGGTATGTGTCCAACTCCTAGAAATAACTTCATGCCCCATCTCCCTTACTTCCAGCTAGTAAGGATCACATAATTCCTAACAAAGTTTTGACACAGATTGCCAATTCGGGTAATCAGAACATATAGCACGTTGCTGTAAGCAAGCACATTCTCATTCAAAGATGCAAGTTACTATGTAGGAACAAGTTTGTATAGGTATTTCAAAGATGCCCAGAACTGAGCTAAACTTGGTATGTGTCCAACTCCTAGAAATAACTTCATGCCCCATCTCCCTTACTTCCAGCTAGTAAGGATCACATAATTCCTAACAAAGTTTTGACACAGATTCCCAATTCGGGCATTCAGAACATATAGCACGTTGCTGTAAGCAAGCACATTCTCATTCAAAGATGCCAGTTACTATGTAGGAACAAGTTTGTATAGGTATTTCAAAGATGCCCAGAACTGAGCTAAACTTGGTATGTGTCCAACTCCTAGAAATAACTTCATGCCCCATCTCCCTTACATCCAGCTAGTAAGGATCACATAATTCCTAACAAAGTTTTGACACAGATTCCCAATTCGGGCATTCAGAACATATAGCACGTTGCTGTAAGCAAGCACATTCTCATTCAAAGATGCAAGTTACTATGTAGGAACAAGTTTGTATAGGTATTTCAAAGATGCCCAGAACAGAGCTAAACTTGGTATGTGTCCAAGTCCTAGAAATAACTTCATGCCCCATCTCCCTTACTTCCAGCTAGTAAGGATCACATAATTCCTAACAAAGTTTTGACACAGATTCCCAATTCGGGCATTCAGAACATATAGCACGTTGCTGTAAGCAAGCACATTCTCATTCAAAGATGCATGTTACTATGTAGGAACAAGTTTGTATAGGTATTTCAAAGATGCCCAGAACTGAGCTAAACTTGGTATGTGTCCAACTCCTAGAAATAACTTCATGCCCCATCTCCCTTACTTCCAGCTTGTAAGGATCACATAATTCCTAACAAAGTTTTGACACAGATTCCCAATTCGGGCATTCAGAACATATAGCACGTTACTGCAAGCAAGCACATTCTCATTCAAAGATGCAAGTTACTATGTAGGAACAAGTTTGTATAGGTATTTCAAAGATGCCCAGAACTGAGCTAAACTTGGTATGTGTCCAACTCCTAGAAATAACTTCATGCCCCATCTCCCTTACTTCCAGCTAGTAAGGATCACATAATTCCTAACAGGGTTTTGACACAGATTCCCAATTCAGGCGTTCAGAACATATAGCACGTTGCTGTAAGCAAGCACATTCTCATTCAAAGTTGCAAGTTACTATGTAGGAACAAGTTTGTATAGGTATTTCAAAGATGCCCAGAACTGAGCTAAACTTGGTATGGGTCCAACTCCTAGAAATAACTTCACGCCCCATCTCCCTTACTTCCAGCTAGTAAGGATCACATAATTCCTAACAAAGTTTTGACACAGATTCCCTATTCGGGCATTCAGAACATATGGCACGTTGCTGTAAGCAAGCAGATTCTCATTCAAAGATGCAAGTTACTATGTAGGAACAAGTTTGTATAGGTATTTCAAAGATGCCCAGAACTGAGCTAAACTTGGTATGTGTCCAACTCCTAGAAATAACTTCATGCCCCATCTCCCTTACTTCCAGCTAGTAAGGATCACATAATTCCTAACAAAGTTTTGACACAGATTCCCAATTCGGGCATTCAGAACATATAGCACGTTGCTGTAAGCAAGCACATTTTCATTCAAAGTTGCAAGTTACTATGTAGGAACAAGTTTGTATAGGTAATTCAAAGATGCCCAGAACTGAGCTAAACTTGGTATGTGTCCAACTCCTAGAAATAACTTCATGCCCCATCTCCCTTACTTCCAGCTAGTAAGGATCACATAATTCCTAACAAAGTTTTGACACAGATTCCCAATTCGGGCATTCAGAACATATAGCACGTTGCTGTAAGCAAGCACATTCTCATTCAAAGTTGCAAGTTACTATGTAGGAACAAGTTTGTATAGGTATTTCAAAGATGCCCAGAACTGAGCTAAACTTGGTATGTGTCCAACTCCTAGAAATAACTTCATGCCCCATCTCCCTTACTTCCAGCTAGTAAGGATCACATAATTCCTAACAAAGTTTTGACACAGATTGACAATTCGGGCATTCAGAACATATAGCACGTTGCTGTAAGCAAGCAGATTCTCATTAAAGATGCAAGTTACTATGTAGGAACAAGTTTGTATAGGTATTTCAAAGATGCCCAGAACTGAGCTAAACTTGGTATGTGTCCAACTCCTAGAAATAACTTCATGCCCCATCTCCCTTACTTACAGCTAGTAAGGATCACATAATTCCTAACAAAGTTTTGACACAGATTGCCAATTCGGGTAATCAGAACATATAGCACGTTGCTGTAAGCAAGCACATTCTCATTCAAAGATGCAAGTTACTATGTAGGAAAAAGTTTGTATAGGTATTTCAAAGATGCCCAGAACTGAGCTAAACTTGGTATGTGTCCAACTCCTAGAAATAACTTCATGCCCCATCTCCCTTACTTCCAGCTAGTAAGGATCACATAATTCCTAACAAAGTTTTGACACAGATTCCCAATTCGGGCATTCAGAACATATAGCACGTTGCTGTAAGCAAGCACATTCTCATTCAAAGATGCCAGTTACTATGTAGGAACAAGTTTGTATAGGTATTTCAAAGATGCCCAGAACTGAGCTAAACTTGGTATGTGTCCAACTCCTAGAAATAACTTCATGCCCCATCTCCCTTACATCCAGCTAGTAAGGATCACATAATTCCTAACAAAGTTTTGACAAAGATTCCCAATTCGGGCATTCAGAACATATAGCACGTTGCTGTAAGCAAGCACATTCTCATTCAAAGATGCAAGTTACTATGTAGGAACAAGTTTGTATAGGTATTTCAAAGATGCCCAGAACAGAGCTAAACTTGGTATGTGTCCAAGTCCTAGAAATAACTTCATGCCCCATCTCCCTTACTTCCAGCTAGTAAGGATCACATAATTCCTAACAAAGTTTTGACACAGATTCCCAATTCGGGCATTCAGAACATATAGCACGTTGCTGTAAGCAAGCAGATTCTCAATCAAAGTTGCAAGTTACTATGTAGGAACAAGTTTGTATAGGTATTTCAAAGATGCCCAGAACTGAGCTAAACTTGGTATGTGTCCAACTCCTAGAAATAACTTCATGCCCCATCTCCCTTACTTCCAGCTAGTAAGGATCACATAATTCCTAACAAAGTTTTGACACAGATTGCCAATTCGGGCATTCAGAACATATAGCACGTTGCTGTAAGCAAGCACATTCTCATTCAAAGTTGCAAGTTACTATGTAGGAACAAGTTTGTATAGGTATTTCAAAGATGCCCAGAACTGAGCTAAACTTGGTATGTGTCCAACTCCTAGAAATAACTTCATGCCCCATCTCCCTTACTTCCAGCTAGTAAGGATCACATAATTCCTAACAAAGTTTTGACACAGATTCCCAATTCGGGCATTCAGAACATATAGCACGTTGCTGTAAGCAAGCACATTCTCATTAATGATGCAAGTTACTATGTAGCAACAAGTTTGTATAGGTATTTCAAAGATGCCCAGAACTGAGCTAAACTTGGTATGTGTCCAACTCCTAGAAATAACTTCATGCCCCATCTCCCTTACTTCCAGCTAGTAAGGATCACATAATTCCTAACAAAGTTCACAGATTCCCAATTCGGGCATTCAGAACATATAGCACGTTGCTGTAAGCAAGCACATTCTCATTCAAAGATGCAAGTTACTATGTAGGAACAAGTTTGTATAGGTATTTCAAAGATGCCCAGAACTGAGCTAAACTTGGTATGTGTCCAACTCCTAGAAATAACTTCATGCCCCATCTCCCTTACTTCCAGCTAGTAAGGATCACATAATTCCTAACAAAGTTTTGACACAGATTCCCAATTCGGGCATTCAGAACATATAGCACGTTGCTGTAAGCAAGCACATTCTCAATCAAAGTTGCAAGTAACTATGTAGGAACAAGTTTGTATAGGTATTTCAAAGATGCCCAGAACTGAGCTAAACTTGGTATGTGTCCAACTCCTAGAAATAACTTCATGCCCCATTCTCCCTTACTTCCAGCTAGTAAGGATCACATAATTCCTAACAAAGTTTTGACACAGATTCCCAATTCGGGCATTCAGAACATATAGCACGTTGCTGTAAGCAAGCACATTCTCATTCAAAGTTGCAAGTTACTATGTAGGAACAAGTTTGTATAGGTATTTCAAAGATGCCCAGAACTGAGCTAAACTTGGTATGTGTCCAACTCCTAGAAATAACTTCATGCCCCATCTCCCTTACTTCCAGCTAGTAAGGATCACATAATTCCTAACAAAGTTTTGACACAGATTCCCAATTCGGGCATTCAGAACATATAACACGTTGCTGTAAGCAAGCAGATTCTCATTCAAAGATGCAAGTTACTATGTAGGAACAAGTTTGTATAGGTATTTCAAAGATGCCCAGAACTGAGCTAAACTTGGTATGTGTCCAACTCCTAGAAATAACTTCATGCCCCATCTCCCTTACTTCCAGCTAGTAAGGATCACATAAATCCTAACAAAGTTTTGACACAGATTCCCAATTCGGGCATTCAGAACATATAGCACGTTGCTGTAAGCAAGCACATTCTCATTCAAAGTTGCAAGTTACTATGTAGGAACAAGTTTGTATAGGTATTTCAAAGATGCCCAGAACTGAGCTAAACTTGGTATGTGTCCAACTCCTAGAAATAACTTCATGCCCCATCTCCCTTACTTCCAGCTAGTAAGGATCACATAATTCCTAACAAAGTTTTGACACAGATTCCCAATTCGGGCATTCAGAACATATAGCACGTTGCTGTAAGCAAGCACATTCTCATTCAAAGTTGCAAGTTACTATGTAGGAACAAGTTTGTATAGGTATTTCAAAGATGCCCAGAACTGAGCTAAACTTGGTATGTGTCCAACTCCTAGAAATAACTTCATGCCCCATCTCCCTTACTTCCAGCTAGTAAGGATCACATAATTCCTAACAAAGTTTTGACACAGATTCCCAATTCGGGCATTCAGAACATATAGCACGTTGCTGTAAGCAAGCACATTCTCATTCAAAGATGCAAGTTACTATGTAGGAACAAGTTTGTATAGGTATTTCAAAGATGCCCAGAACTGAGCTAAACTTGGTATGTGTCCAACTCCTAGAAATAACTTCATGCCCCATCTCCCTTACTTCCAGCTAGTAAGGATCACATAATTCCTAACAAAGTTTTGACACAGATTCCCAATTCGGGCATTCAGAACATATAGCACGTTGCTGTAAGCAAGCACATTCTCATTCAAAGTTGCAAGTTACTATGTAGGAACAAGTTTGTATAGGTATTTCAAAGATGCCCAGAAGTAAGCTAAACTTGGTATGTGTCCAACTCCTAGAAATAACTTCATGCCCCATCTCCCTTACTTCCAGCTAGTAAGGATGACATAATTCCTAACAAAGTTTTGACACAGATTCCCAATTCGGGCATTCAGAACATATAGCACGTTGCTGTAAGCAAGCACATTTTCATTCAAAGTTGCAAGTTACTATGTAGGAACAAGTTTCTATAGGTATTTCAAAGATGCCCAGAACTGAGCTAAACTTGGTATGTGTCCAACTCCTAGAAATAACTTCATGCCCCATCTCCCTTACATCCAGCTAGTAAGGATCACATAATTCCTAACAAAGTTTTGACACAGATTCCCAATTCGGGCATTCAGAACATATAGCACGTTGCTGTAAGCAAGCAGATTCTCATTCAAAGTTGCAAGTTACTATGTAGGAACAAGTTTGTATAGGTATTTCAAAGATGCCCAGAACTGAGCTAAACTTGGTATGTGTCCAACTCCTAGAAATAACTTCATTCCCCATCTCCCTTACTTCCAGCTAGTAAGGATCACATAATTCCTAACAAAGTTTTGACACAGATTCCCAATTCGGGCATTCAGAACATATAGCACGTTGCTGTAAGCAAGCACATTCTCATTCAAAGATGCAAGTTACTATGTAGGAACAAGTTTGTATAGGTATTTCAAAGATGCCCAGAACTGAGCTAAACTTGGTATGTGTCCAACTCCTAGAAATAACTTCATGCCTCATCTCCCTTACTTCCAGCTAGTAAGGATCACATAATTCCTAACAAAGTTTTGACACAGATTCCCAATTCGGGCATTCAGAACATATAGCACGTTGCTGTAAGCAAGCACATTCTCATTCAAAGTTGCAAGTTACTAGGTAGGAACAAGTTTGTATAGGTATTTCAAAGATGCCCAGAACTGAGCTAATCTTGGTATGTGTCCAACTCCTAGAAATAACTTCATGCCCCATCTGCCTTACTTCCAGCTAGTAAGGATCACATAATTCCTAACAAAGTTTTGACACAGATTCCCAATTCGGGCATTCAGAACATATAGCACGTTGCTGTAAGCAAGCACATTCTCATTCAAAGTTGCAAGTTACTATGTAGGAACAAGTTTGTATAGGTATTTCAAAGATGCCCAGAACTGAGCTAAACTTGGTATGTGTCCAACTCCTAGAAATAACTTCATGCCCCATCTCCCTTACTTCCAGCTAGTAAGGATCACATAATTCCTAACAAAGTTTTGACACAGATTCCCAATTCGGGCATTCAGTACATATAGCACGTTGCTGTAAGCAAGCACATTCTCATTCAAAGATGCAAGTTACTATGTAGGAACAAGTTTGTATAGGTATTTCAAAGATGCCCAGAACTGAGCTAAACTTGGTATGTGTCCAACTCCTAGAAATAACTTCATGCCCCATCTCCCTTACTTCCAGCTTGTAAGGATCACATAATTCCTAACAAAGTTTTGACACAGATTCCCAATTCGGGCATTCAGAACATATAGCACGTTACTGCAAGCAAGCACATTCTCATTCAAAGATGCAAGTTACTATGTAGGAACAAGTTTGTATAGGTATTTCAAAGATGCCCAGAACTGAGCTAAACTTGGTATGTGTCCAACTCCTAGAAATAACTTCATGCCCCATCTCCCTTACTTCCAGCTAGTAAGGATCACATAATTCCTAACAGGGTTTTGACACAGATTCCCAATTCGGGCATTCAGAACATATAGCACGTTGCTGTAAGCAAGCACATTCTCATTCAAAGTTGCAAGTTACTATGTAGGAACAAGTTTGTATAGGTATTTCAAAGATGCCCAGAACTGAGCTAAACTTGGTATGGGTCCAACTCCTAGAAATAACTTCACGCCCCATCTCCCTTACTTCCAGCTAGTAAGGATCACATAATTCCTAACAAAGTTTTGACACAGATTCCCTATTCGGGCATTCAGAACATATGGCACGTTGCTGTAAGCAAGCAGATTCTCATTCAAAGATGCAAGTTACTATGTAGGAACAAGTTTGTATAGGTATTTCAAAGATGCCCAGAACTGAGCTAAACTTGGTATGTGTCCAACTCCTAGAAATAACTTCATGCCCCATCTCCCTTACTTCCAGCTAGTAAGGATCACATAATTCCTAACAAAGTTTTGACACAGATTCCCAATTCGGGCATTCAGAACATATAGCACGTTGCTGTAAGCAAGCACATTCTCATTCAAAGTTGCAAGTTACTATGTAGGAACAAGTTTGTATAGGTATTTCAAAGATGCCCAGAACTGAGCTAAACTTGGTATGTGTCCAACTCCTAGAAATAACTTCATGCCCCATCTCCCTTACTTCCAGCTAGTAAGGATCACATAATTCCTAACAAAGTTTTGACACAGATTCCCAATTCGGGCATTCAGAACATATAGCACGTTGCTGTAAGCAAGCACATTCTCATTCAAAGTTGCAAGTTACTATGTAGGAACAAGTTTGTATAGGTATTTCAAAGATGCCCAGAACTGAGCTAAACTTGGTATGTGTCCAACTCCTAGTAATAACTTCATGCCCCATCTCCCTTACTTCCAGCTAGTAAGGATCACATAATTCCTAACAAAGTTTTGACACAGATTGACAATTCGGGCATTCAGAACATATAGCACGTTGCTGTAAGCAAGCAGATTCTCATTAAAGATGCAAGTTACTATGTAGGAACAAGTTTGTATAGGTATTTCAAAGATGCCCAGAACTGAGCTAAACTTGGTATGTGTCCAACTCCTAGAAATAACTTCATGCCCCATCTCCCTTACTTCCAGCTAGTAAGGATCACATAATTCCTAACAAAGTTTTGACACAGATTGCCAATTCGGGTAATCAGAACATATAGCACGTTGCTGTAAGCAAGCACATTCTCATTCAAAGATGCAAGTTACTATGTAGGAACAAGTTTGTATAGGTATTTCAAAGATGCCCAGAACTGAGCTAAACTTGGTATGTGTCCAACTCCTAGAAATAACTTCATGCCCCATCTCCCTTACTTCCAGCTAGTAAGGATCACATAATTCCTAACAAAGTTTTGACACAGATTCCCAATTCGGGCATTCAGAACATATAGCACGTTGCTATAAGCAAGCACATTCTCATTCAAAGATGCAAGTTACTATGTAGGAACAAGTTTGTATAGGTATTTCAAAGATGCCCAGAACTGAGCTAAACTTGGTATGTGTCCAACTCCTAGAAATAACTTCTTGCCCCATTCTCCCTTACTTCCAGCTAGTAAGGATCACATAATTCCTAACAAAGTTTTGACACAGATTCCCAATTCGGGCATTCAGAACATATAGCACGTTGCTGTAAGCAAGCACATTCTCAATCAAAGTTGCAAGTAACTATGTAGGAACAAGTTTGTATAGGTATTTCAAAGAGGCCCAGAACTGAGCTAAACTTGGTATGTGTCCAACTCCTAGAAATAACTTCATGCCCCATTCTCCCTTACTTCCAGCTAGTAAGGATCACATAATTCCTAACAAAGTTTTGACACAGATTCCCAATTCGGGCATTCAGAACATATAGCACGTTGCTGTAAGCAAGCACATTCTCATTCAAAGTTGCAAGTTACTATGTAGGAACAAGTTTGTATAGGTATTTCAAAGATGCCCAGAACTGAGCTAAACTTGGTATGTGTCCAACTCCTAGAAATAACTTCATGCCCCATCTCCCTTACTTCCAGCTAGTAAGGATCACATAATTCCTAACAAAGTTTTGACACAGATTCCCAATTCGGGCATTCAGAACATATAGCACGTTGCTGTAAGCAAGCAGATTCTCATTCAAAGATGCAAGTTACTATGTAGGAACAAGTTTGTATAGGTATTTCAAAGATGCCCAGAACTGAGCTAAACTTGGTATGTGTCCAACTCCTAGAAATAACTTCATGCCCCATCTCCCTTACTTCCAGCTAGTAAGGATCACATAAATCCTAACAAAGTTTTGACACAGATTCCCAATTCGGGCATTCAGAACATATAGCACGTTGCTGTAAGCAAGCACATTCTCATTCAAAGTTGCAAGTTACTATGTAGGAACAAGTTTGTATAGGTATTTCAAAGATGCCCAGAACTGAGCTAAACTTGGTATGTGTCCAACTCCTAGAAATAACTTCATGCCCCATCTCCCTTACTTCCAGCTAGTAAGGATCACATAATTCCTAACAAAGTTTTGACACAGATTCCCAATTCGGGCATTCAGAACATATAGCACGTTGCTGTAAGCAAGCACATTCTCATTCAAAGTTGCAAGTTACTATGTAGGAACAAGTTTGTATAGGTATTTCAAAGATGCCCAGAACTGAGCTAAACTTGGTATGTGTCCAACTCCTAGAAATAACTTCATGCCCCATCTCCCTTACTTCCAGCTAGTAAGGATCACATAATTCCTAACAAAGTTTTGACACAGATTCCCAATTCGGGCATTCAGAACATATAGCACGTTGCTGTAAGCAAGCACATTCTCATTCAAAGATGCAAGTTACTATGTAGGAACAAGTTTGTATAGGTATTTCAAAGATGCCCAGAACTGAGCTAAACTTGGTATGTGTCCAACTCCTAGAAATAACTTCATGCCCCATCTCCCTTACTTCCAGCTAGTAAGGATCACATAATTCCTAACAAAGTTTTGACACAGATTCCCAATTCGGGCATTCAGAACATATAGCACGTTGCTGTAAGCAAGCACATTCTCATTCAAAGTTGCAAGTTACTATGTAGGAACAAGTTTGTATAGGTATTTCAAAGATGCCCAGAAGTAAGCTAAACTTGGTATGTGTCCAACTCCTAGAAATAACTTCATGCCCCATCTCCCTTACTTCCAGCTAGTAAGGATGACATAATTCCTAACAAAGTTTTGACACAGATTCCCAATTCGGGCATTCAGAACATATAGCACGTTGCTGTAAGCAAGCACATTTTCATTCAAAGTTGCAAGTTACTATGTAGGAACAAGTTTCTATAGGTATTTCAAAGATGCCCAGAACTGAGCTAAACTTGGTATGTGTCCAACTCCTAGAAATAACTTCATGCCCCATCTCCCTTACTTCCAGCTAGTAAGGATCACATAATTCCTAACAAAGTTTTGACACAGATTCCCAATTCGGGCATTCAGAACATATAGCACGTTGCTGTAAGCAAGCACATTCTCATTCAAAGTTGCAAGTTACTATGTAGGAACAAGTTTGTATAGGTATTTCAAAGATGCCCAGAACTGAGCTAAACTTGGTATGTGTCCAACTCCTAGTAATAACTTCATGCCCCATCTCCCTTACTTCCAGCTAGTAAGGATCACATAATTCCTAACAAAGTTTTGACACAGATTGACAATTCGGGCATTCAGAACATATAGCACGTTGCTGTAAGCAAGCAGATTCTCATTAAAGATGCAAGTTACTATGTAGGAACAAGTTTGTATAGGTATTTCAAAGATGCCCAGAACTGAGCTAAACTTGGTATGTGTCCAACTCCTAGAAATAACTTCATGCCCCATCTCCCTTACTTCCAGCTAGTAAGGATCACATAATTCCTAACAAAGTTTTGACACAGATTGCCAATTCGGGTAATCAGAACATATAGCACGTTGCTGTAAGCAAGCACATTCTCATTCAAAGATGCAAGTTACTATGTAGGAACAAGTTTGTATAGGTATTTCAAAGATGCCCAGAACTGAGCTAAACTTGGTATGTGTCCAACTCCTAGAAATAACTTCATGCCCCATCTCCCTTACTTCCAGCTAGTAAGGATCACATAATTCCTAACAAAGTTTTGACACAGATTCCCAATTCGGGCATTCAGAACATATAGCACGTTGCTATAAGCAAGCACATTCTCATTCAAAGATGCAAGTTACTATGTAGGAACAAGTTTGTATAGGTATTTCAAAGATGCCCAGAACTGAGCTAAACTTGGTATGTGTCCAACTCCTAGAAATAACTTCTTGCCCCATTCTCCCTTACTTCCAGCTAGTAAGGATCACATAATTCCTAACAAAGTTTTGACACAGATTCCCAATTCGGGCATTCAGAACATATAGCACGTTGCTGTAAGCAAGCACATTCTCAATCAAAGTTGCAAGTAACTATGTAGGAACAAGTTTGTATAGGTATTTCAAAGAGGCCCAGAACTGAGCTAAACTTGGTATGTGTCCAACTCCTAGAAATAACTTCATGCCCCATTCTCCCTTACTTCCAGCTAGTAAGGATCACATAATTCCTAACAAAGTTTTGACACAGATTCCCAATTCGGGCATTCAGAACATATAGCACGTTGCTGTAAGCAAGCACATTCTCATTCAAAGTTGCAAGTTACTATGTAGGAACAAGTTTGTATAGGTATTTCAAAGATGCCCAGAACTGAGCTAAACTTGGTATGTGTCCAACTCCTAGAAATAACTTCATGCCCCATCTCCCTTACTTCCAGCTAGTAAGGATCACATAATTCCTAACAAAGTTTTGACACAGATTCCCAATTCGGGCATTCAGAACATATAGCACGTTGCTGTAAGCAAGCAGATTCTCATTCAAAGATGCAAGTTACTATGTAGGAACAAGTTTGTATAGGTATTTCAAAGATGCCCAGAACTGAGCTAAACTTGGTATGTGTCCAACTCCTAGAAATAACTTCATGCCCCATCTCCCTTACTTCCAGCTAGTAAGGATCACATAAATCCTAACAAAGTTTTGACACAGATTCCCAATTCGGGCATTCAGAACATATAGCACGTTGCTGTAAGCAAGCACATTCTCATTCAAAGTTGCAAGTTACTATGTAGGAACAAGTTTGTATAGGTATTTCAAAGATGCCCAGAACTGAGCTAAACTTGGTATGTGTCCAACTCCTAGAAATAACTTCATGCCCCATCTCCCTTACTTCCAGCTAGTAAGGATCACATAATTCCTAACAAAGTTTTGACACAGATTCCCAATTCGGGCATTCAGAACATATAGCACGTTGCTGTAAGCAAGCACATTCTCATTCAAAGTTGCAAGTTACTATGTAGGAACAAGTTTGTATAGGTATTTCAAAGATGCCCAGAACTGAGCTAAACTTGGTATGTGTCCAACTCCTAGAAATAACTTCATGCCCCATCTCCCTTACTTCCAGCTAGTAAGGATCACATAATTCCTAACAAAGTTTTGACACAGATTCCCAATTCGGGCATTCAGAACATATAGCACGTTGCTGTAAGCAAGCACATTCTCATTCAAAGATGCAAGTTACTATGTAGGAACAAGTTTGTATAGGTATTTCAAAGATGCCCAGAACTGAGCTAAACTTGGTATGTGTCCAACTCCTAGAAATAACTTCATGCCCCATCTCCCTTACTTCCAGCTAGTAAGGATCACATAATTCCTAACAAAGTTTTGACACAGATTCCCAATTCGGGCATTCAGAACATATAGCACGTTGCTGTAAGCAAGCACATTCTCATTCAAAGTTGCAAGTTACTATGTAGGAACAAGTTTGTATAGGTATTTCAAAGATGCCCAGAAGTAAGCTAAACTTGGTATGTGTCCAACTCCTAGAAATAACTTCATGCCCCATCTCCCTTACTTCCAGCTAGTAAGGATGACATAATTCCTAACAAAGTTTTGACACAGATTCCCAATTCGGGCATTCAGAACATATAGCACGTTGCTGTAAGCAAGCACATTTTCATTCAAAGTTGCAAGTTACTATGTAGGAACAAGTTTCTATAGGTATTTCAAAGATGCCCAGAACTGAGCTAAACTTGGTATGTGTCCAACTCCTAGAAATAACTTCATGCCCCATCTCCCTTACTTCCAGCTAGTAAGGATCACATAATTCCTAACAAAGTTTTGACACAGATTCCCAATTCGGGCATTCAGAACATATAGCACGTTGCTGTAAGCAAGCAGATTCTCATTCAAAGTTGCAAGTTACTATGTAGGAACAAGTTTGTATAGGTATTTCAAAGATGCCCAGAACTGAGCTAAACTTGGTATGTGTCCAACTCCTAGAAATAACTTCATTCCCCATCTCCCTTACTTCCAGCTAGTAAGGATCACATAATTCCTAACAAAGTTTTGACACAGATTCCCAATTCGGGCATTCAGAACATATAGCACGTTGCTGTAAGCAAGCACATTCTCATTCAAAGATGCAAGTTACTATGTAGGAACAAGTTTGTATAGGTATTTCAAAGATGCCCAGAACTGAGCTAAACTTGGTATGTGTCCAACTCCTAGAAATAACTTCATGCCTCATCTCCCTTACTTCCAGCTAGTAAGGATCACATAATTCCTAACAAAGTTTTGACACAGATTCCCAATTCGGGCATTCAGAACATATAGCACGTTGCTGTAAGCAAGCACATTCTCATTCAAAGTTGCAAGTTACTAGGTAGGAACAAGTTTGTATAGGTATTTCAAAGATGCCCAGAACTGAGCTAATCTTGGTATGTGTCCAACTCCTAGAAATAACTTCATGCCCCATCTGCCTTACTTCCAGCTAGTAAGGATCACATAATTCCTAACAAAGTTTTGACACAGATTCCCAATTCGGGCATTCAGAACATATAGCACGTTGCTGTAAGCAAGCACATTCTCATTCAAAGTTGCAAGTTACTATGTAGGAACAAGTTTGTATAGGTATTTCAAAGATGCCCAGAACTGAGCTAAACTTGGTATGTGTCCAACTCCTAGAAATAACTTCATGCCCCATCTCCCTTACTTCCAGCTAGTAAGGATCACATAATTCCTAACAAAGTTTTGACACAGATTCCCAATTCGGGCATTCAGTACATATAGCACGTTGCTGTAAGCAAGCACATTCTCATTCAAAGATGCAAGTTACTATGTAGGAACAAGTTTGTATAGGTATTTCAAAGATGCCCAGAACTGAGCTAAACTTGGTATGTGTCCAACTCCTAGAAATAACTTCATGCCCCATCTCCCTTACTTCCAGCTAGTAAGGATCACATAATTCCTAACAAAGTTTTGACACAGATTCCCAATTCGGGCATTCAGAACATATAACACGTTGCTGTAAGCAAGCACATTCTCATTCAAAGATGCAAGTTACTATGTAGGAACAAGTTTGTATAGGTATTTCAAAGATGCCCAGAACTGAGCTAAACTTGGTATGTGTCCAACTCCTAGAAATAACTTCATGCCCCATCTCCCTTACTTCCAGCTAGTAAGGATCACATAATTCCTAACAAAGTTTTGACACAGATTCTCAATTCGGGCATTCAGAACATATAGCACGTTGCTGTAAGCAAGCACATTCTCATTCAAAGATGCAAGTTACTATGTAGGAACAAGTTTGTATAGGTATTTCAAAGATGCCCAGAACTGAGCTAAACTTGGTATGTGTCCAACTCCTAGAAATAACTTCATGCCCCATCTCCCTTACTTCCAGCTTGTAAGGATCACATAATTCCTAACAAAGTTTTGACACAGATTCCCAATTCGGGCATTCAGAACATATAGCACGTTACTGCAAGCAAGCACATTCTCATTCAAAGATGCAAGTTACTATGTAGGAACAAGTTTGTATAGGTATTTCAAAGATGCCCAGAACTGAGCTAAACTTGGTATGTGTCCAACTCCTAGAAATAACTTCATGCCCCATCTCCCTTACTTCCAGCTAGTAAGGATCACATAATTCCTAACAGGGTTTTGACACAGATTCCCAATTCGGGCATTCAGAACATATAGCACGTTGCTGTAAGCAAGCACATTCTCATTCAAAGTTGCAAGTTACTATGTAGGAACAAGTTTGTATAGGTATTTCAAAGATGCCCAGAACTGAGCTAAACTTGGTATGGGTCCAACTCCTAGAAATAACTTCACGCCCCATCTCCCTTACTTCCAGCTAGTAAGGATCACATAATTCCTAACAAAGTTTTGACACAGATTCCCTATTCGGGCATTCAGAACATATGGCACGTTGCTGTAAGCAAGCAGATTCTCATTCAAAGATGCAAGTTACTATGTAGGAACAAGTTTGTATAGGTATTTCAAAGATGCCCAGAACTGAGCTAAACTTGGTATGTGTCCAACTCCTAGAAATAACTTCATGCCCCATCTCCCTTACTTCCAGCTAGTAAGGATCACATAATTCCTAACAAAGTTTTGACACAGATTCCCAATTCGGGCATTCAGAACATATAGCACGTTGCTGTAAGCAAGCACATTCTCATTCAAAGTTGCAAGTTACTATGTAGGAACAAGTTTGTATAGGTATTTCAAAGATGCCCAGAACTGAGCTAAACTTGGTATGTGTCCAACTCCTAGAAATAACTTCATGCCCCATCTCCCTTACTTCCAGCTAGTAAGGATCACATAATTCCTAACAAAGTTTTGACACAGATTCCCAATTCGGGCATTCAGAACATATAGCACGTTGCTGTAAGCAAGCACATTCTCATTCAAAGTTGCAAGTTACTATGTAGGAACAAGTTTGTATAGGTATTTCAAAGATGCCCAGAACTGAGCTAAACTTGGTATGTGTCCAACTCCTAGTAATAACTTCATGCCCCATCTCCCTTACTTCCAGCTAGTAAGGATCACATAATTCCTAACAAAGTTTTGACACAGATTGACAATTCGGGCATTCAGAACATATGGCACGTTGCTGTAAGCAAGCAGATTCTCATTAAAGATGCAAGTTACTATGTAGGAACAAGTTTGTATAGGTATTTCAAAGATGCCCAGAACTGAGCTAAACTTGGTATGTGTCCAACTCCTAGAAATAACTTCATGCCCCATCTCCCTTACTTCCAGCTAGTAAGGATCACATAATTCCTAACAAAGTTTTGACACAGATTGCCAATTCGGGTAATCAGAACATATAGCACGTTGCTGTAAGCAAGCACATTCTCATTCAAAGATGCAAGTTACTATGTAGGAACAAGTTTGTATAGGTATTTCAAAGATGCCCAGAACTGAGCTAAACTTGGTATGTGTCCAACTCCTAGAAATAACTTCATGCCCCATCTCCCTTACTTCCAGCTAGTAAGGATCACATAATTCCTAACAAAGTTTTGACACAGATTCCCAATTCGGGCATTCAGAACATATAGCACGTTGATGTAAGCAAGCACATTCTCATTCAAAGATGCCAGTTACTATGTAGGAACAAGTTTGTATAGGTATTTCAAAGATGCCCAGAACTGAGCTAAACTTGGTATGTGTCCAACTCCTAGAAATAACTTCATGCCCCATCTCCCTTACATCCAGCTAGTAAGGATCACATAATTCCTAACAAAGTTTTGACACAGATTGCCAATTCGGGCATTCAGAACATATAGCACGTTGCTGTAAGCAAGCACATTCTCATTCAAAGATGCAAGTTACTATGTAGGAACAAGTTTGTATAGGTATTTCAAAGATGCCCAGAACAGAGCTAAACTTGGTATGTGTCCAAGTCCTAGAAATAACTTCATGCCCCATCTCCCTTACTTCCAGCTAGTAAGGATCACATAATTCCTAACAAAGTTTTGACACAGATTCCCAATTCGGGCATTCAGAACATATAGCACGTTGCTGTAAGCAAGCAGATTCTCATTCAAAGATGCAAGTTACTATGTAGGAACAAGTTTGTATAGGTATTTCAAAGATGCCCAGAACTGAGCTAAACTTGGTATGTGTCCAACTCCTATAAATAACTTCATGCCCCATCTCCCTTACTTCCAGCTAGTAAGGATCACATAATTCCTAACAAAGTTTTGACACAGATTGCCAATTCGGGCATTCAGAACATATAGCACGTTGCTGTAAGCAAGCACATTCTCATTCAAAGTTGCAAGTTACTATGTAGGAACAAGTTTGTATAGGTATTTCAAAGATGCCCAGAACTGAGCTAAACTTGGTATGTGTCCAACTCCTAGAAATAACTTCATGCCCCATCTGCCTTACTTCCAGCTAGTAAGGATCACATAATTCCTAACAAAGTTTTGACACAGATTCCCAATTCGGGCATTCAGAACATATAGCACGTTGCTGTAAGCAAGCACATTCTCATTAATGATGCAAGTTACTATGTAGCAACAAGTTTGTATAGGTATTTCAAAGATGCCCAGAACTGAGCTAAACTTGGTATGTGTCCAACTCCTAGAAATAACTTCATGCCCCATCTCCCTTACTTCCAGCTAGTAAGGATCACATAATTCCTAACAAAGTTCACAGATTCCCAATTCGGGCATTCAGAACATATAGCACGTTGCTGTAAGCAAGCACATTCTCATTCAAAGATGCAAGTTACTATGTAGGAACAAGTTTGTATAGGTATTTCAAAGATGCCCAGAACTGAGCTAAACTTGGTGTGTGTCCAACTCCTAGAAATAACTTCATGCCCCATCTCCCTTACTTCCAGCTAGTAAGGATCACATAATTCCTAACAAAGTTTTGACACAGATTCCCAATTCGGGCATTCAGAACATATAGCACGTTGCTGTAAGCAAGCACATTCTCATTCAAAGATGCAAGTTACTATGTAGGAACAAGTTTGTATAGGTATTTCAAAGATGCCCAGAACTGAGCTAAACTTGGTATGTGTCCAACTCCTAGAAATAACTTCATGCCCCATTCTCCCTTACTTCCAGCTAGTAAGGATCACATAATTCCTAACAAAGTTTTGACACAGATTCCCAATTCGGGCATTCAGAACATATAGCACGTTGCTGTAAGCAAGCACATTCTCATTCAAAGATGCAAGTTACTATGTAGGAACAAGTTTGTATAGGTATTTCAAAGATGCCCAGAACTGAGCTAAACTTGGTATGTGTCCAACTCCTAGAAATAACTTCATGCCCCATCTCCCTTACTTCCAGCTAGTAAGGATCACATAATTCCTAACAAAGTTTTGACACAGATTCCCAATTCGGGCATTCAGAACATATAGCACGTTGCTGTAAGCAAGCACATTCTCATTCAAAGTTGCAAGTTACTATGTAGGAACAAGTTTGTATAGGTATTTCAAAGATGCCCAGAACTGAGCTAAACTTGGTATGTGTCCAACTCCTAGAAATAAATTCATGCCCCATCTCCCTTACTTCCAGCTAGTAAGGATCACATAATTCCTAACAAAGTTTTGACACAGATTCCCAATTCGGGCATTCAGAACATATAGCACGTTGCTGTAAGCAAGCAGATTCTCATTCAAAGATGCAAGTTACTATGTAGGAACAAGTTTGTATAGGTATTTCAAAGATGCCCAGAACTGAGCTAAACTTGGTATGTGTCCAACTCCTAGAAATAACTTCATGCCCCATCTCCCTTACTTCCAGCTAGTAAGGATCACATAATTCCTAACAAAGTTTTGACACAGATTCCCAATTCGGGCATTCAGAACATATAGCACGTTGCTGTAAGCAAGCACATTCTCATTCAAAGATGCAAGTTACTAGGTAGGAACAAGTTTGTATAGGTATTTCAAAGATGCCCAGAACTGAGCTAAACTTGGTATGTGTCCAACTCCTAGAAATAACTTCATGCCCCATCTCCCTTACTTCCAGCTAGTAAGGATCACATAATTCCTAACAAAGTTTTGACACAGATTGCCAATTCGGGCATTCAGAACATATAGCACGTTGCTGTAAGCATGCACATTCTCATTCAAAGATGCAAGTTACTATGTAGGAACAAGTTTCTATAGGTATTTCAAAGATGCCCAGAACTGAGCTAAAGTTGGTATGTCTCCAACTCCAAGAAATAACTTCATGCCCCATCTCCCTTACTTCCAGCTAGTAAGGATCACATAATTCCTAACAAAGTTTTGACACAGATTCCCAATTCGGGCATTCAGAACTTATGGCACGTTGCTGTAAGCAAGCACATTCTCATTCAAAGTTGCAAGTTACTATGTAGGAACAAGTTTGTATAGGTATTTCAAAGATGCCCAGAACTGAGCTAAACTTGGTATGTGTCCAACTCCTAGAAATAACTTCATGCCCCATCTCCCTTACTTCCAGCTAGTAAGGATCACATAATTCCTAACAAAGTTTTGACACAGATTCCCAATTCGGGCATTCAGAACATATAGCACGTTGCTGTAAGCAAGCACATTCTCATTCAAAGTTGCAAGTTCCTATGTAGGAACAAGTTTGTATAGGTATTTCAAAGATGCCCAGAACTGAGCTAAACTTGGTATGTGTCCAACTCCTAGAAATAACTTCATGCCCCATCTCCCTTACTTCCAGCTAGTAAGGATCACATAATTCCTAACAAAGTTTTGACACAGATTCCCAATTCGGGCATTCAGAACATATAGCACGTTGCTGTAAGCAAGCAGATTCTCATTCAAAGTTGCAAGTTACTATGTAGGAACAAGTTTGTATAGGTATTTCAAAGATGCCCAGAACTGAGCTAAACTTGGTATGTGTCCAACTCCTAGAAATAACTTCATGCCCCATCTCCCTTACTTCCAGCTAGTAAGGATCACATAATTCCTAACAAAGTTTTGACACAGATTCCCAATTCGGGCATTCAGAACATATAGAACGTTGCTGTAAGCAAGCACATTCTCATTAAAGATGCAAGTTACTATGTAGGAACAAGTTTGTATAGGTATTTCAAAGATGCCCAGAACTGAGCTAAACTTGGTATGTGTCCAACTCCTAGAAATAACTTCATGCCCCATCTGCCTTACTTCCAGCTAGTAAGGATCACATAATTCCTAACAAAGTTTTGACACAGATTCCCAATTCGGGCATTCAGAACATATAGCACGTTGCTGTAAGCAAGCAGATTCTCATTCAAAGATGCAAGTTACTATGTAGGAACAAGTTTGTATAGGTATTTCAAAGATGCCCAGAACTGAGCTAAACTTGGTATGTGTCCAACTCCTAGAAATAACTTCATGCCCCATCTCCCTTACTTCCAGCTAGTAAGGATCACATAATTCCTAACAAAGTTTTGACACAGATTCCCAATTCGGGCATTCAGAACATATAGCACGTTGCTGTAAGCAAGCACATTTTCATTCAAAGTTGCAAGTTACTATGTAGGAACAAGTTTGTATAGGTATTTCAAAGATGCCCAGAACTGAGCTAAACTTGGTATGTGTCCAACTCCTAGAAATAACTTTATGCCCCATCTGCCTTACTTCCAGCTAGTAAGGATCACATAATTCCTAACAAAGTTTTGACACAGATTCCCAATTCGGGCATTCAGAACATATAGCACGTTGCTGTAAGCAAGCAGATTCTCATTCATAGTTGCAAGTTACTATGTAGGAACAAGTTTGTATAGGTATTTCAAAGATGCCCAGAACTGAGCTAAACTTGGTATGTGTCCAACTCCTAGAAATAACTTCATGCCCCATCTCCCTTACTTCCAGCTAGTAAGGATCACATAATTCCTAACAAAGTTTTGACACAGATTCCCAATTCGGGCATTCAGAACATATAGCACGTTGCTGTAAGCAAGCAGATTCTCATTCAAAGATGCAAGTTACTATGTAGGAACAAGTTTGTATAGGTATTTCAAAGATGCCCAGAACTGAGCTAAACTTGGTATGTGTCCAACTCCTAGAAATAATTTCATGCCCCATCTCCCTTACTTCCAGCTAGTAAGGATCACATAATTCCTAACAAAGTTTTGACACAGATTCCCAATTCGGGCATTCAGAACATATAGCACGTTGCTGTAAGCAAGCACATTCTCATTCAAAGATGCAAGTTACTATGTAGGAACAAGTTTGTATAGGTATTTCAAAGATGCCCAGAACTGAGCTAAACTTGGTATGTGTCCAACTCCTAGAAATAACTTCATGCCTCATCTCCCTTACTTCCAGCTAGTAAGGATCACATAATTCCTAACAAAGTTTTGACACAGATTCCCAATTCGGGCATTCAGAACATATAGCACGTTGCTGTAAGCAAGCACATTCTCATTCAAAGTTGCAAGTTACTAGGTAGGAACAAGTTTGTATAGGTATTTCAAAGATGCCCAGAACTGAGCTAATCTTGGTATGTGTCCAACTCCTAGAAATAACTTCATGCCCCATCTGCCTTACTTCCAGCTAGTAAGGATCACATAATTCCTAACAAAGTTTTGACACAGATTCCCAATTCGGGCATTCAGAACATATAGCACGTTGCTGTAAGCAAGCACATTCTCATTCAAAGTTGCAAGTTACTATGTAGGAACAAGTTTGTATAGGTATTTCAAAGATGCCCAGAACTGAGCTAAACTTGGTATGTGTCCAACTCCTAGAAATAACTTCATGCCCCATCTCCCTTACTTCCAGCTAGTAAGGATCACATAATTCCTAACAAAGTTTTGACACAGATTCCCAATTCGGGCATTCAGTACATATAGCACGTTGCTGTAAGCAAGCACATTCTCATTCAAAGATGCAAGTTACTATGTAGGAACAAGTTTGTATAGGTATTTCAAAGATGCCCAGAACTGAGCTAAACTTGGTATGTGTCCAACTCCTAGAAATAACTTCATGCCCCATCTCCCTTACTTCCAGCTAGTAAGGATCACATAATTCCTAACAGGGTTTTGACACAGATTCCCAATTCGGGCATTCAGAACATATAGCACGTTGCTGTAAGCAATCACATTCTCATTCAAAGTTGCAAGTTACTATGTAGGAACAAGTTTGTATAGGTATTTCAAAGATGCCCAGAACTGAGCTAAACTTGGTATGGGTCCAACTCCTAGAAATAACTTCACGCCCCATCTCCCTTACTTCCAGCTAGTAAGGATCACATAATTCCTAACAAAGTTTTGACACAGATTCCCAATTCGGGCATTCAGAACATATAGCACGTTGCTGTAAGCAAGCACATTCTCATTCAAAGTTGCAAGTTACTAGGTAGGAACAAGTTTGTATAGGTATTTAAAAGATGCCCAGAACTGAGCTAATCTTGGTATGTGTCCAACTCCTAGAAATAACTTCACGCCCCATCTGCCTTACTTCCAGCTAGTAAGGATCACATAATTCCTAACAAAGTTTTGACACAGATTCCCAATTCGGGCATTCAGAACATATAGCACGTTGCTGTAAGCAAGCACATTCTCATTCAAAGTTGCAAGTTACTATGTAGGAACAAGTTTGTATAGGTATTTCAAAGATGCCCAGAACTGAGCTAAACTTGGTATGTGTCCAACTCCTAGAAATAACTTCATGCCCCATCTCCCTTACTTCCAGCTAGTAAGGATCACATAATTCCTAACAAAGTTTTGACACAGATTCCCAATTCGGGCATTCAGTACATATAGCACGTTGCTGTAAGCAAGCACATTCTCATTCAAAGATGCAAGTTACTATGTAGGAACAAGTTTGTATAGGTATTTCAAAGATGCCCAGAACTGAGCTAAACTTGGTATGTGTCCAACTCCTAGAAATAACTTCATGCCCCATCTCCCTTACTTTCAGCTAGTAAGGATCACATAATTCCTAACAAAGTTTTGACACAGATTCCCAATTCGGGCATTCAGAACATATAACACGTTGCTGTAAGCAAGCACATTCTCATTCAAAGATGCAAGTTACTATGTAGGAACAAGTTTGTATAGGTATTTCAAAGATGCCCAGAACTGAGCTAAACTTGGTATGTGTCCAACTCCTAGAAATAACTTCATGCCCCATCTCCCTTACTTCCAGCTAGTAAGGATCACATAATTCCTAACAAAGTTTTGACACAGATTCTCAATTCGGGCATTCAGAACATATAGCACGTTGCTGTAAGCAAGCACATTCTCATTCAAAGATGCAAGTTACTATGTAGGAACAAGTTTGTATAGGTATTTCAAAGATGCCCAGAACTGAGCTAAACTTGGTATGTGTCCAACTCCTAGAAATAACTTCATGCCCCATCTCCCTTACTTCCAGCTAGTAAGGATCACATAATTCCTAACAAAGTTTTGACACAGATTCCCAATTCGGGCATTCAGAACATATAGCACGTTACTGCAAGCAAGCACATTCTCATTCAAAGATGCAAGTTACTATGTAGGAACAAGTTTGTATAGGTATTTCAAAGATGCCCAGAACTGAGCTAAACTTGGTATGTGTCCAACTCCTAGAAATAACTTCATGCCCCATCTCCCTTACTTCCAGCTAGTAAGGATCACATAATTCCTAACAGGGTTTTGACACAGATTCCCAATTCGGGCATTCAGAACATATAGCACGTTGCTGTAAGCAAGCACATTCTCATTCAAAGTTGCAAGTTACTATGTAGGAACAAGTTTGTATAGGTATTTCAAAGATGCCCAGAACTGAGCTAAACTTGGTATGGGTCCAACTCCTAGAAATAACTTCACGCCCCATCTCCCTTACTTCCAGCTAGTAAGGATCACATAATTCCTAACAAAGTTTTGACACAGATTCCCTATTCGGGCATTCAGAACATATGGCACGTTGCTGTAAGCAAGCAGATTCTCATTCAAAGATGCAAGTTACTATGTAGGAACAAGTTTGTATAGGTATTTCAAAGATGCCCAGAACTGAGCTAAACTTGGTATGTGTCCAACTCCTAGAAATAACTTCATGCCCCATCTCCCTTACTTCCAGCTAGTAAGGATCACATAATTCCTAACAAAGTTTTGACACAGATTCCCAATTCGGGCATTCAGAACATATAGCACGTTGCTGTAAGCAAGCACATTTTCATTCAAAGTTGCAAGTTACTATGTAGGAACAAGTTTGTATAGGTATTTCAAAGATGCCCAGAACTGAGCTAAACTTGGTATGTGTCCAACTCCTAGAAATAACTTCATGCCCCATCTCCCTTACTTCCAGCTAGTAAGGATCACATAATTCCTAACAAAGTTTTGACACAGATTCCCAATTCGGGCATTCAGAACATATAGCACGTTGCTGTAAGCAAGCACATTCTCATTCAAAGTTGCAAGTTACTATGTAGGAACAAGTTTGTATAGGTATTTCAAAGATGCCCAGAACTGAGCTAAACTTGGTATGTGTCCAACTCCTAGAAATAACTTCATGCCCCATCTCCCTTACTTCCAGCTAGTAAGGATCACATAATTCCTAACAAAGTTTTGACACAGATTCCCAATTCGGGCATTCAGAACATATAGCACGTTACTGCAAGCAAGCACATTCTCATTCAAAGATGCAAGTTACTATGTAGGAACAAGTTTGTATAGGTATTTCAAAGATGCCCAGAACTGAGCTAAACTTGGTATGTGTCCAACTCCTAGAAATAACTTCATGCCCCATCTCCCTTACTTCCAGCTAGTAAGGATCACATAATTCCTAACAGGGTTTTGACACAGATTCCCAATTCGGGCATTCAGAACATATAGCACGTTGCTGTAAGCAAGCACATTCTCATTCAAAGTTGCAAGTTACTATGTAGGAACAAGTTTGTATAGGTATTTCAAAGATGCCCAGAACTGAGCTAAACTTGGTATGGGTCCAACTCCTAGAAATAACTTCACGCCCCATCTCCCTTACTTCCAGCTAGTAAGGATCACATAATTCCTAACAAAGTTTTGACACAGATTCCCTATTCGGGCATTCAGAACATATGGCACGTTGCTGTAAGCAAGCAGATTCTCATTCAAAGATGCAAGTTACTATGTAGGAACAAGTTTGTATAGGTATTTCAAAGATGCCCAGAACTGAGCTAAACTTGGTATGTGTCCAACTCCTAGAAATAACTTCATGCCCCATCTCCCTTACTTCCAGCTAGTAAGGATCACATAATTCCTAACAAAGTTTTGACACAGATTCCCAATTCGGGCATTCAGAACATATAGCACGTTGCTGTAAGCAAGCACATTTTCATTCAAAGTTGCAAGTTACTATGTAGGAACAAGTTTGTATAGGTATTTCAAAGATGCCCAGAACTGAGCTAAACTTGGTATGTGTCCAACTCCTAGAAATAACTTCATGCCCCATCTCCCTTACTTCCAGCTAGTAAGGATCACATAATTCCTAACAAAGTTTTGACACAGATTCCCAATTCGGGCATTCAGAACATATAGCACGTTGCTGTAAGCAAGCACATTCTCATTCAAAGTTGCAAGTTACTATGTAGGAACAAGTTTGTATAGGTATTTCAAAGATGCCCAGAACTGAGCTAAACTTGGTATGTGTCCAACTCCTAGAAATAACTTCATGCCCCATCTCCCTTACTTCCAGCTAGTAAGGATCACATAATTCCTAACAAAGTTTTGACACAGATTGACAATTCGGGCATTCAGAACATATAGCACGTTGCTGTAAGCAAGCAGATTCTCATTAAAGATGCAAGTTACTATGTAGGAACAAGTTTGTATAGGTATTTCAAAGATGCCCAGAACTGAGCTAAACTTGGTATGTGTCCAACTCCTAGAAATAACTTCATGCCCCATCTCCCTTACTTCCAGCTAGTAAGGATCACATAATTCCTAACAAAGTTTTGACACAGATTGCCAATTCGGGTAATCAGAACATATAGCACGTTGCTGTAAGCAAGCACATTCTCATTCAAAGATGCAAGTTACTATGTAGGAACAAGTTTGTATAGGTATTTCAAAGATGCCCAGAACTGAGCTAAACTTGGTATGTGTCCAACTCCTAGAAATAACTTCATGCCCCATCTCCCTTACTTCCAGCTAGTAAGGATCACATAATTCCTAACAAAGTTTTGACACAGATTCCCAATTCGGGCATTCAGAACATATAGCACGTTGCTGTAAGCAAGCACATTCTCATTCAAAGATGCCAGTTACTATGTAGGAACAAGTTTGTATAGGTATTTCAAAGATGCCCAGAACTGAGCTAAACTTGGTATGTGTCCAACTCCTAGAAATAACTTCATGCCCCATCTCCCTTACATCCAGCTAGTAAGGATCACATAATTCCTAACAAAGTTTTGACACAGATTCCCAATTCGGGCATTCAGAACATATAGCACGTTGCTGTAAGCAAGCACATTCTCATTCAAAGATGCAAGTTACTATGTAGGAACAAGTTTGTATAGGTATTTCAAAGATGCCCAGAACAGAGCTAAACTTGGTATGTGTCCAAGTCCTAGAAATAACTTCATGCCCCATCTCCCTTACTTCCAGCTAGTAAGGATCACATAATTCCTAACAAAGTTTTGACACAGATTCCCAATTCGGGCATTCAGAACATATAGCACGTTGCTGTAAGCAAGCAGATTCTCATTCAAAGATGCAAGTTACTATGTAGGAACAAGTTTGTATAGGTATTTCAAAGATGCCCAGAACTGAGCTAAACTTGGTATGTGTCCAACTCCTAGAAATAACTTCATGCCCCATCTCCCTTACTTCCAGCTAGTAAGGATCACATAATTCCTAACAAAGTTTTGACACAGATTGCCAATTCGGGCATTCAGAACATATAGCACGTTGCTGTAAGCAAGCACATTCTCATTCAAAGTTGCAAGTTACTATGTAGGAACAAGTTTGTATAGGTATTTCAAAGATGCCCAGAACTGAGCTAAACTTGGTATGTGTCCAACTCCTAGAAATAACTTCATGCCCCATCTCCCTTACTTCCAGCTAGTAAGGATCACATAATTCCTAACAAAGTTTTGACACAGATTCCCAATTCGGGCATTCAGAACATATAGCACGTTGCTGTAAGCAAGCACATTCTCATTAATGATGCAAGTTACTATGTAGCAACAAGTTTGTATAGGTATTTCAAAGATGCCCAGAACTGAGCTAAACTTGGTATGTGTCCAACTCCTAGAAATAACTTCATGCCCCATCTCCCTTACTTCCAGCTAGTAAGGATCACATAATTCCTAACAAAGTTCACAGATTCCCAATTCGGGCATTCAGAACATATAGCACGTTGCTGTAAGCAAGCACATTCTCATTCAAAGATGCAAGTTACTATGTAGGAACAAGTTTGTATAGGTATTTCAAAGATGCCCAGAACTGAGCTAAACTTGGTATGTGTCCAACTCCTAGAAATAACTTCATGCCCCATCTCCCTTACTTCCAGCTAGTAAGGATCACATAATTCCTAACAAAGTTTTGACACAGATTCCCAATTCGGGCATTCAGAACATATAGCACGTTGCTGTAAGCAAGCACATTCTCATTCAAAGATGCAAGTTACTATGTAGGAACAAGTTTGTATAGGTATTTCAAAGATGCCCAGAACTGAGCTAAACTTGGTATGTGTCCAACTCCTAGAAATAACTTCATGCCCCATTCTCCCTTACTTCCAGCTAGTAAGGATCACATAATTCCTAACAAAGTTTTGACACAGATTCCCAATTCGGGCATTCAGAACATATAGCACGTTGCTGTAAGCAAGCACATTCTCAATCAAAGTTGCAAGTAACTATGTAGGAACAAGTTTGTATAGGTATTTCAAAGATGCCCAGAACTGAGCTAAACTTGGTATGTGTCCAACTCCTAGAAATAACTTCATGCCCCATTCTCCCTTACTTCCAGCTAGTAAGGATCACATAATTCCTAACAATGTTTTGACACAGATTCCCAATTCGGGCATTCAGAACATATAGCACGTTGCTGTAAGCAAGCACATTCTCATTCAAAGTTGCAAGTTACTATGTAGGAACAAGTTTGTATAGGTATTTCAAAGATGCCCAGAACTGAGCTAAACTTGGTATGTGTCCAACTCCTAGAAATAACTTCATGCCCCATCTCCCTTACTTCCAGCTAGTAAGGATCACATAATTCCTAACAAAGTTTTGACACAGATTCCCAATTCGGGCATTCAGAACATATAGCACGTTGCTGTAAGCAAGCAGATTCTCATTCAAAGATGCAAGTTACTATGTAGGAACAAGTTTGTATAGGTATTTCAAAGATGCCCAGAACTGAGCTAAACTTGGTATGTGTCCAACTCCTAGAAATAACTTCATGCCCCATCTCCCTTACTTCCAGCTAGTAAGGATCACATAAATCCTAACAAAGTTTTGACACAGATTCCCAATTCGGGCATTCAGAACATATGGCACGTTGCTGTAAGCAAGCACATTCTCATTCAAAGTTGCAAGTTACTATGTAGGAACAAGTTTGTATAGGTATTTCAAAGATGCCCAGAACTGAGCTAAACTTGGTATGTGTCCAACTCCTAGAAATAACTTCATGCCCCATCTCCCTTACTTCCAGCTAGTAAGGATCACATAATTCCTAACAAAGTTTTGACACAGATTCCCAATTCGGGCATTCAGAACATATAGCACGTTGCTGTAAGCAAGCACATTCTCATTCAAAGTTGCAAGTTACTATGTAGGAACAAGTTTGTATAGGTATTTCAAAGATGCCCAGAACTGAGCTAAACTTGGTATGTGTCCAACTCCTAGAAATATCTTCATGCCCCATCTCCCTTACTTCCAGCTAGTAAGGATCACATAATTCCTAACAAAGTTTTGACACAGATTCCCAATTCGGGCATTCAGAACATATAGCACGTTGATGTAAGCAAGCACATTCTCATTCAAAGATGCAAGTTACTATGTAGGAACAAGTTTGTATAGGTATTTCAAAGATGCCCAGAACTGAGCTAAACTTGGTATGTGTCCAACTCCTAGAAATAACTTCATGCCCCATCTCCCTTACTTCCAGCTAGTAAGGATCACATAATTCCTAACAAAGTTTTGACACAGATTCCCAATTCGGGCATTCAGAACATATAGCACGTTGCTGTAAGCAAGCACATTCTCATTCAAAGTTGCAAGTTACTATGTAGGAACAAGTTTGTATAGGTATTTCAAAGATGCCCAGAAGTAAGCTAAAGTTGGTATGTGTCCAACTCCTAGAAATAACTTCATGCCCCATCTCCCTTACTTCCAGCTAGTAAGGATGACATAATTCCTAACAAAGTTTTGACACAGATTAGCAATTCGGGCATTCAGAACATATAGCACGTTGCTGTAAGCAAGCACATTTTCATTCAAAGTTGCAAGTTACTATGTAGGAACAAGTTTCTATAGGTATTTCAAAGATGCCCAGAACTGAGCTAAACTTGGTATGTGTCCAACTCCTAGAAATAACTTCATGCCCCATCTCCCTTACTTCCAGCTAGTAAGGATCACATAATTCCTAACAAAGTTTTGACACAGATTCCCAATTCGGGCATTCAGAAAATATAGCACGTTGCTGTAAGCAAGCACATTCTCATTCAAAGTTGCAAGTTACTATGTAGGAACAAGTTTGTATAGGTATTTCAAAGATGCCCAGAACTGAGCTAAACTTGGTATGTGTCCAACTCCTAGAAATAAATTCATGCCCCATCTCCCTTACTTCCAGCTAGTAAGGATCACATAATTCCTAACAAAGTTTTGACACAGATTCCCAATTCGGGCATTCAGAACATATAGCACGTTGCTGTAAGCAAGCAGATTCTCATTCAAAGATGCAAGTTACTATGTAGGAACAAGTTTGTATAGGTATTTCATAGATGCCCAGAACTGAGCTAAACTTGGTATGTGTCCAACTCCTAGAAATAACTTCATGCCCCATCTCCCTTACTTCCAGCTAGTAAGGATCACATAATTCCTAACAAAGTTTTGACACAGATTGCCAATTCGGGCATTCAGAACATATAGCACGTTGCTGTAAGCATGCACATTCTCATTCAAAGATGCAAGTTACTATGTAGGAACAAGTTTGTATAGGTATTTCAAAGATGCCCAGAAGTAAGCTAAACTTGGTATGTGTCCAACTCCTAGAAATAACTTCATGCCCCATCTCCCTTACTTCCAGCTAGTAAGGATGACATAATTCCTAACAAAGTTTTGACACAGATTAGCAATTCGGGCATTCAGAACATATAGCACGTTGCTGTAAGCAAGCACATTTTCATTCAAAGTTGCAAGTTACTATGTAGGAACAAGTTTCTATAGGTATTTCAAAGATGCCCAGAACTGAGCTAAACTTGGTATGTGTCCAACTCCTAGAAATAACTTCATGCCCCATCTCCCTTACTTCCAGCTAGTAAGGATCACATAATTCCTAACAAAGTTTTGACACAGATTCCCAATTCGGGCATTCAGAACATATAGCACGTTGCTGTAAGCAAGCAGATTCTCATTCAAAGTTGCAAGTTACTATGTAGGAACAAGTTTGTATAGGTATTTCAAAGATGCCCAGAACTGAGCTAAATTTGGTATGCGTCCAACTCCTAGAAATAACTTCATTCCCCATCTCCCTTACTTCCAGCTAGTAAGGATCACATAATTCCTAACAAAGTTTTGACACAGATTCCCAATTCGGGCATTCAGAACATATAGCACGTTGCTGTAAGCAAGCACATTCTCATTCAAAGATGCAAGTTACTATGTAGGAACAAGTTTGTATAGGTATTTCAAAGATGCCCAGAACTGAGCTAAACTTGGTATGTGTCCAACTCCTAGAAATAACTTCATGCCCCATCTCCCTTACTTCCAGCTAGTAAGGATCACATAATTCCTAACAAAGTTTTGACACAGATTCCCAATTCGGGCATTCAGAACATATAGCACGTTGCTGTAAGCAAGAACATTCTCATTCAAAGTTGCAAGTTACTATGTAGGAACAAGTTTGTATAGGTATTTCAAAGATGCCCAGAACTGAGCTAAACTTGGTATGTGTCCAACTCCTAGAAATAAATTCATGCCCCATCTCCCTTACTTCCAGCTAGTAAGGATCACATAATTCCTAACAAAGTTTTGACACAGATTCCCAATTCTGGCATTCAGAACATATAGCACGTTGCTGTAAGCAAGCAGATTCTCATTCAAAGATGCAAGTTACTATGTAGGAACAAGTTTGTATAGGTATTTCAAAGATGCCCAGAACTGAGCTAAACTTGGTATGTGTCCAACTCCTAGAAATAACTTCATGCCCCATCTCCCTTACTTCCAGCTAGTAAGGATCACATAATTCCTAACAAAGTTTTGACACAGATTCCCAATTCGGGCATTCAGAACATATAGCACGTTGCTGTAAGCAAGCACATTCTCATTCAAAGATGCAAGTTACTAGGTAGGAACAAGTTTGTATAGGTATTTCAAAGATGCCCAGAACTGAGCTAAAGTTGGTATGTCTCCAACTCCAAGAAATAACTTCATGCCCCATCTCCCTTACTTCCAGCTAGTAAGGATCACATAATTCCTAACAAAGTTTTGACACAGATTGCCAATTCGGGCATTCAGAACATATAGCACGTTGCTGTAAGCATGCACATTCTCATTCAAAGTTGCAAGTTACTATGTAGGAACAAGTTTCTATAGGTATTTCAAAGATGCCCAGAACTGAGCTAAAGTTGGTATGTCTCCAACTCCAAGAAATAACTTCATGCCCCATCTCCCTTACTTCCAGCTAGTAAGGATCACATAATTCCTAACAAAGTTTTGACACAGATTCCCAATTCGGGCATTCAGAACTTATAGCACGTTGCTGTAAGCAAGCACATTCTCATTCAAAGTTGCAAGTTACTATGTAGGAACAAGTTTGTATAGGTATTTCAAAGAGGCCCAGAACTGAGCTAAACTTGGTATGTGTCCAACTCCTAGAAATAACTTCATGCCCCATCTCCCTTACTTCCAGCTAGTAAGGATCACATAATTCCTAACAAAGTTTTGACACAGATTCCCAATTCGGGCATTCAGAACATATAGCACGTTGCTGTAAGCAAGCACATTCTCATTCAAAGTTGCAAGTTACTATGTAGGAACAAGTTTGTATAGGTATTTCAAAGATGCCCAGAACTGAGCTAAACTTGGTATGTGTCCAACTCCTAGAAATAACTTCATGCCCCATCTCCCTTACTTCCAGCTAGTAAGGATCACATAATTCCTAACAAAGTTTTGACACAGATTCCCAATTCGGGCATTCAGAACATATAGCACGTTGCTGTAAGCAAGCACATTCTCATTCAAAGATGCAAGTTACTATGTAGGAACAAGTTTGTATAGGTATTTCAAAGATGCCCAGAACTGAGCTAAACTTGGTATGTGTCCAACTCCTAGAAATAACTTCATGCCCCATCTGCCTTACTTCCAGCTAGTAAGGATCACATAATTCCTAACAAAGTTTTGACACAGATTCCCAATTCGGGCATTCAGAACATATAGCACGTTGCTGTAAGCAAGCAGATTCTCATTAAAGATGCAAGTTACTATGTAGGAACAAGTTTGTATAGGTATTTCAAAGATGCCCAGAACTGAGCTAAACTTGGTATGTGTCCAACTCCTAGAAATAACTTCATGCCCCATCTGCCTTACTTCCAGCTAGTAAGGATCACATAATTCCTAACAAAGTTTTGACACAGATTGCCAATTCGGGCATTCAGAACATATAGCACGTTGCTGTAAGCAAGCAGATTCTCATTCAAAGATGCAAGTTACTATGTAGGAACAAGTTTGTATAGGTATTTCAAAGATGCCCAGAACTGAGCTAAACTTGGTATGTGTCCAACTCCTAGAAATAACTTCATGCCGCATCTCCCTTACTTCCAGCTAGTAAGGATCACATAATTCCTAACAAAGTTTTGACACAGATTGCCAATTCGGGCATTCAGAACATATAGCACGTTGCTGTAAGCAAGCACATTTTCATTCAAAGTTGCAAGTTACTATGTAGGAACAAGTTTGTATAGGTATTTCAAAGATGCCCAGAACTGAGCTAAACTTGGTATGTGTCCATCTCCTAGAAATAACTTTATGCCCCATCTGCCTTACTTCCAGCTAGTAAGGATCACATAATTCCTAACAAAGTTTTGACACAGATTCCCAATTCGGGCATTCAGAACATATAGCACGTTGCTGTAAGCAAGCAGATTCTCATTCATAGTTGCAAGTTACTATGTAGGAACAAGTTTGTATAGGTATTTCAAAGATGCCCAGAACTGAGCTAAACTTGGTATGTGTCCAACTCCTAGAAATAACTTCATGCCCCATCAGCCTTACTTCCAGCTAGTAAGGATCACATAATTCCTAACAAAGTTTTGACACAGATCCCCAATTCGGGCATTCAGAACATATAGCACGTTGCTGTAAGCAAGCAGATTCTCATTCAAAGATGCAAGTTACTATGTAGGAACAAGTTTGTATAGGTATTTCAAAGATGCCCAGAACTGAGCTAAACTTGGTATGTGTCCAACTCCTAGAAATAACTTCATGCCCCATCTCCCTTACTTCCAGCTAGTAAGGATGACATAATTCCTAACAAAGTTTTGACACAGATTCCCAATTCGGGCATTCAGAACATATAGCACGTTGCTGTAAGCAAGCACATTTTCATTCAAAGTTGCAAGTTACTATGTAGGAACAAGTTTGTATAGGTATTTCAAAGATGCCCAGAACTGAGCTAAACTTGGTATGTGTCCAACTCCTAGAAATAACTTCATGCCCCATCTGCCTTACTTCCAGCTAGTAAGGATCACATAATTCCTAACAAAGTTTTGACACAGATTCCCAATTCGGGCATTCAGAACATATAGCACGTTGCTGTAAGCAAGCAGATTCTCATTCAAAGATGCAAGTTACTATGTAGGAACAAGTTTGTATAGGTATTTCAAAGATGCCCAGAACTGAGCTAAACTTGGTATGTGTCCAACTCCTAGAAATAACTTCATGCCCCATCTCCCTTACTTCCAGCTAGTAAGGATCACATAATTCCTAACAAAGTTTTGACACAGATTCCCAATTCGGGCATTCAGAACATATAGCACGTTGCTGTAAGCAAGCAGATTCTCATTCAAAGATGCAAGTTACTATGTAGGAACAAGTTTGTATAGGTATTTCAAAGATGCCCAGAACTGAGCTAAACTTGGTATGTGTCCAACTCCTAGAAATAATTTCATGCCCCATCTCCCTTACTTCCAGCTAGTAAGGATCACATAATTCCTAACAAAGTTTTGACACAGATTCCCAATTCGGGCACTCAGAACATATAGCACGTTGCTGTAAGCAAGCACATTCTCATTCTAAGTTGCAAGTTACTATGTAGGAACAAGTTTGTATAGGTATTTCAAAGATGCCCAGAACTGAGCTAAACTTGGTATGTGTCCAACTCCTAGAAATAACTTCATGCCCCATCTCCCTTACTTCCAGCTAGTAAGGATCACATAATTCCTAACAAAGATTTGACACAGATTCCCAATTCGGGCATTCAGAACATATAGCACGTTGCTGTAAGCAAGCACATTTTCATTCAAAGTTGCAAGTTACTAGGTAGGAACAAGTTTGTATAGGTATTTCAAAGATGCCCAGAACTGAGCTAAACTTGGTATGTGTCCAACTCCTAGAAATAACTTCATGCCCCATCTCCCTTACTTCCAGCTAGTAAGGATCACATAATTCCTAACAAAGTTTTGACACAGATTCCCAATTCGGGCATTCAGAACATATAGCACGTTGCTGTAAGCAAGCAGATTCTCATTCAAAGTTGCAAGTTACTAGGTAGGAACAAGTTTGTATAGGTATTTCAAAGATGCCCAGAACTGAGCTAAACTTGGTATGTGTCCAACTCCTAGAAATAACTTCATGCCCCATCTCCCTTACTTCCAGCTAGTAAGGATCACATAATTCCTAACAAAGTTTTGACACAGATTGCCAATTCGGGCATTCAGAACATATAGCACGTTGCTGTAAGCAAGCACATTCTCATTCAAAGATGCAAGTTACTATGTAGGGACAAGTTTGTATAGGAATTTCAAAGATGCCCAGAACTGAGCTAAACTTGGTATGTGTCCAACTCCAAGAAAGAACTTCATGCCCCATCTCCCTTACTTCCAGCTAGTACGGATCACATAATTCCTAACAAAGTTTTGACACAGATTCCCAATTCGGGCATTCAGAACATATAGGACGTTGCTGTAAGCAAGCACATTTTCATTCAAAGTTGCAAGTTACTATGTAGGAACAAGTTTGTATAGGTATTTCAAAGATGCCCACAACTGAGCTAAACTTGGTATGTGTCCAACTCCTAGAAATAACTTCATGCCCCATCTCCCTTACTTCCAGCTGGTAATGATGACATAATTCCTAACAAAGTTTTGACACAGATTCCCAATTCGGGCATTCAGAACATATAGCACGTTGCTGTAAGCAAGCACATTCTCATTCAAAGTTGCAAGTTATTATGTAGGAACAAGTTTGTATAGGTATTTCAAAGATGCCCAGAACTGAGCTAAACTTGGTATGTGTCCAACTCCTAGAAATAACTTCATGCCCCATCTCCCTTACTTCCAGCTAGTAAGGATCACATAATTCCTAACAAAGTTTTGACACAGATTCCCAATTCGGGCATTCAGAACATATAGCACGTTGCTGTAAGCAAGCACATTCTCATTCAAAGTTGCAAGTTACTATGTAGGAACAAGTTTGTATAGGTATTTCAAAGATGCCCAGAACTGAGCTAAACTTGGTATGTGTCCAACTCATAGAAATAACTTCATGCCCCATCTCCCTTAATTCCAGCTGGTAAGGATCACATAATTCCTAACAAAGTTTTGACACAGATTCCCAATTCGGGCATTCAGAACATATAGCACGTTGCTGTAAGCAAGCACATTCTCATTCAAAGTTGCAAGTTACTTTGTAGGAACAAGTTTGTATAGGTATTTCAAAGATGCCCAGAACTGAGCTAAACTTGGTATGTGTCCAACTCCTAGAAATAACTTCATGCCCCATCTCCCTTACTTCCAGCTAGTAAGGATCACATAATTCCTAACAAAGTTTTGACACAGATTCCCAATTCGGGATTCAGAACATATAGCACGTTGCTGTAAGCAAGCAGATTCTCATTCAAAGTTGCAAGTTACTATGTAGGAACAAGTTTGTATAGGTATTTCAAAGATGCCCAGAACTGAGCTAAACTTGGTATGTGTCCAACTCCTAGAAATAACTTCATGCCCCATCTCCCTTACTTCCAGCTAGTAAGGATCACATAATTCCTAACAAAGTTTTGACACAGATTCCCAATTCGGGCATTCAGAACATATAGCACGTTGCTGTAAGAAGGCACATTCTCATTCAAAGTTGCAAGTTACTAAGTAGGAACAAGTTTGTATAGGTATTTCAAAGATGCCCAGAACTGAGCTAAACTTGGTATGTGTCCAACTCCTAGAAATAACTTCATGCCCCATCTGCCTTACTTCCAGCTAGTAAGGATCACATAATTCCTAACAAAGTTTTGACACAGATTCCCAATTCGGGCATTCAGAACATATAGCACGTTGCTGTAAGCAAGCACATTTTCATTCAAAGTTGCAAGTTACTATGTAGGGACAAGTTTGTATAGGTATTTCAAAGATGCCCAGAACTGAGCTAAACTTGGTATGTGTCCAACTCCTAGAAATAACTTCATGCCCCATCTCCCTTACTTCCAGCTAGTAAGGATCACATAATTCCTAACAAAGTTTTGACACAGATTCCCAATTCGGGCATTCAGAACATATAGCACGTTGCTGTAAGCAAGCACATTCTCATTCAAAGTTGCAAGTTACTATGTAGGAACAAGTTTGTATAGGTATTTCAAAGATGCCCAGAACTGAGCTAAACTTGGTATGTGTCCAACTCCTAGAAATAACTTCATGCCCCATCTCCCTTACTTCCAGCTGGTAATGATGACATAATTCCTAACAAAGTTTTGACACAGATTCCCAATTCGGGCATTCAGAACATATAGCACGTTGCTGTAAGCAAGCACATTCTCATTCAAAGTTGCAAGTTACTATGTAGGAACAAGTTTGTATAGGTATTTCAAAGATGCCCAGAACTGAGCTAAACTTGGTATGTGTCCAACTCCTAGAAATAACTTCATGCCCCATCTCCCTTACTTCCAGCTAGTAAGGATCACATAATTCCTAACAAAGTTTTGACACAGATTCCCAATTCGGGCATTCAGAACATATAGCACGTTGCTGTAAGCAAGCACATTCTCATTCAAAGTTGCAAGTTACTATGTAGGAACAAGTTTGTATAGGTATTTCAAAGATGCCCAGAACTGAGCTAAACTTGGTATGTGTCCAACTCCTAGAAATAACTTCATGCCCCATCTCCCTTAATTCCAGCTGGTAAGGATCACATAATTCCTAACAAAGTTTTGACACAGATTCCCAATTCGGGCATTCAGAACATATAGCACGTTGCTGTAAGCAAGCAGATTCTCATTCAAAGATGCAAGTTACTATGTAGGAACAAGTTTGTATAGGTATTTCAAAGATGCCCAGAACTGAGCTAAACTTGGTATGTGACCAACTCCTAGAAATAACTTCATGCCCCATCTCCCTTACTTCCAGCTAGTAAGGATCACATAATTCCTAACAAAGTTTTGACACAGATTCCCAATTCGGGCATTGAAAACATATAGCACGTTGCTGTAAGCAAGCAGATTCTCATTCAAAGATGCAAGTTACTATGTAGGAACAAGTTTGTATAGGTATTTCAAAGATGCCCAGAACTGAGCTAAACTTGGTATGTGTCCAACTCCTAGAAATAACTTAATGCCCCATCTCCCTTACTTCCAGCTAGTAAGGATCACATAATTCCTAACAAAGTTTTGACACAGATTCCCAATTCGGGCATTCAGAACATATAGCACGTTGCTGTAAGCAAGCAGATTCTCATTCAAAGATGCAAGTTACTAGGTAGGAACAAGTTTGTATAGGTATTTCAAAGATGCCCAGAACTGAGCTAAACTTGGTATGTGTCCAACTCCTAGAAATAACTTCATGCCCCATCTCCCTTACTTCCAGCTAGTAAGGATCACATAATTCCTAATAAAGTTTTGACACAGATTCCCAATTCGGGCATTCAGAACATATAGCACGTTGCTGTAAGCAAGCACTTTCTCATTCAAAGATGCAAGTTACTATGTAGGAACAAGTTTGTATAGGTATTTCAAAGATGCCCAGAACTGAGCTAAACTTGGTATGTGTCCAACTCCTAGAAATAATTTCATGCCCCATCTCCCTTACTTCCAGCTAGTAAGGATCACATAATTCCTAACAAAGTTTTGACACAGATTCCCAATTCGGGCATTCAGAACATATAGCACGTTGCTGTAAGCAAGCACATTTTCATTCAAAGTTGCAAGTTACTAGGTAGGAACAAGTTTGTATAGGTATTTCAAAGATGCCCAGAACTGAGCTAAACTTGGTATGTGTCCAACTCCTAGAAATAACTTCATGCCCCATCTCCCTTACTTCCAGCTAGTAAGGATCACATAATTCCTAACAAAGTTTTGACACAGATTCCCAATTCGGGCATTCAGAACATATAGCACGTTGCTGTAAGCAAGCAGATTCTCATTCAAAGTTGCAAGTTACTAGGTAGGAACAAGTTTGTATAGGTATTTCAAAGATGCCCAGAACTGAGCTAAACTTGGTATGTGTCCAACTCCTAGAAATAACTTCATGCCCCATCTCCCTTACTTCCAGCTAGTAAGGATCACATAATTCCTAACAAAGTTTTGACACAGATTGCCAATTCGGGCATTCAGAACATATAGCACGTTGCTGTAAGCAAGCACATTCTCATTCAAAGATGCAAGTTACTATGTAGGGACAAGTTTGTATAGGAATTTCAAAGATGCCCAGAACTGAGCTAAACTTGGTATGTGTCCAACTCCTAGAAATAACTTCATGCCCCATCTCCCTTACTTCCAGCTAGTAAGGATCACATAATTCCTAACAAAGTTTTGACACAGATTCCCAATTCGGGCATTCAGAACATATAGCACGTTGCTGTAAGCAAGCACATTCTCATTCAAAGTTGCAAGTTACTATGTAGGAACAAGTTTGTATAGGTATTTCAAAGATGCCCAGAACTGAGCTAAACTTGGTATGTGTCCAACTCCAAGAAATAACTTCATGCCCCATCTCCCTTACTTCCAGCTAGTAAGGATCACATAATTCCTAACAAAGTTTTGACACAGATTCCCAATTCGGGCATTCAGAACATATAGGACGTTGCTGTAAGCAAGCACATTTTCATTCAAAGTTGCAAGTTACTATGTAGGAACAAGTTTGTATAGGTATTTCAAAGATGCCCAAAACTGAGCTAAACTTGGTATGTGTCCAACTCCTAGAAATAACTTCATGCCCCATCTCCCTTACTTCCAGCTGGTAATGATGACATAATTCCTAACAAAGTTTTGACACAGATTCCCAATTCGGGCATTCAGAACATATAGCACGTTGCTGTAAGCAAGCACATTCTCATTCAAAGTTGCAAGTTACTATGTAGGAACAAGTTTGTATAGGTATTTCAAAGATGCCCAGAACTGAGCTAAACTTGGTATGTGTCCAACTCCTAGAAATAACTTCATGCCCCATCTCCCTTACTTCCAGGTAGTAAGGATCACATAATTCCTAACAAAGTTTTGACACAGATTCCCAATTCGGGCATTCAGAACATATAGCACGTTGCTGTAAGCAAGCACATTCTCATTCAAAGTTGCAAGTTACTATGTAGGAACAAGTTTGTATAGGTATTTCAAAGATGCCCAGAACTGAGCTAAACTTGGTATGTGTCCAACTCATAGAAATAACTTCATGCCCCATCTCCCTTAATTCCAGCTGGTAAGGATCACATAATTCCTAACAAAGTTTTGACACAGATTCCCAATTCGGGCATTCAGAACATATAGCACGTTGCTGTAAGCAAGCACATTCTCATTCAAAGTTGCAAGTTACTTTGTAGGAACAAGTTTGTATAGGTATTTCAAAGATGCCCAGAACTGAGCTAAACTTGGTATGTGTCCAACTCCTAGAAATAACTTCATGCCCCATCTCCCTTACTTCCAGCTAGTAAGGATCACATAATTCCTAACAAAGTTTTGACACAGATTCCCAATTCGGGATTCAGAACATATAGCACGTTGCTGTAAGCAAGCAGATTCTCATTCAAAGTTGCAAGTTACTATGTAGGAACAAGTTTGTATAGTTATTTCAAAGATGCCCAGAACTGAGCTAAACTTGGTATGTGTCCAACTCCTAGAAATAACTTCATGCCCCATCTCCCTTACTTCCAGCTAGTAAGGATCACATAATTCCTAACAAAGTTTTGACACAGATTCCCAATTCGGGCATTCAGAACATATAGCACGTTGCTGTAAGCAAGCACATTCTCATTCAAAGTTGCAAGTTACTAAGTAGGAACAAGTTTGTATAGGTATTTCAAAGATGCCCAGAACTGAGCTAAACTTGGTATGTGTCCAACTCCTAGAAATAACTTCATGCCCCATCTGCCTTACTTCCAGCTAGTAAGGATCACATAATTCCTAACAAAGTTTTGACACAGATTCCCAATTCGGGCATTCAGAACATATAGCACGTTGCTGTAAGCAAGCACAATTTCATTCAAAGTTGCAAGTTACTATGTAGGAACAAGTTTGTATAGGTATTTCAAAGATGCCCAGAACTGAGCTAAACTTGGTATGTGTCCAACTCCTAGAAATAACTTCATGCCCCATCTCCCTTACTTCCAGCTAGTAAGGATCACATAATTCCTAACAAAGTTTTGACACAGATTCCCAATTCGGGCATTCAGAACATATAGCACGTTGCTGTAAGCAAGCACATTCTCATTCAAAGTTGCAAGTTACTATGTAGCAACAAGTTTGTATAGGTATTTCAAAGATGCCCAGAACTGAGCTAAACTTGGTATGTGTCCAACTCCTAGAAATAACTTCATGCCCCATCTCCCTTACTTCCAGCTGGTAAGGATCACATAATTCCTAACAAAGTTTTGACACAGATACCCAATTCGGGCATTCAGAACATATAGCACGTTGCTGTTAGCAAGCACATTCTCATTCAAAGTTGCAAGTTACTATGTAGGAACAAGTTTGTATAGGTATTTCAAAGATGCCCAGAACTGAGCTAAACTTTGTATGTGTCCAACTCCTAGAAATAACTTCATGCCCCATCTCCCTTACTTCCAGCTGGTAAGGATCACATAATTCCTAACAAAGTTTTGACACAGATTCCCAATTCGGGCATTCAGAACATATAGCACGTTGCTGTAAGCAAGCAGATTCTCATTCAAAGATGCAAGTTACTATGTAGGAACAAGTTTGTATAGGTATTTCAAAGATGCCCAGAACTGAGCTAAACTTGGTATGTGTCCAACTCCTAGAAATAACTTCATGCCCCATCTCCCTTACTTCCAGCTAGTAAGGATCACATAATTCCTAACAAAGTTTTGACACAGATTCCCAATTCGGGCATTGAGAACATATAGCACGTTGCTGTAAGCAAGCAGATTCTCATTCAAAGATGCAAGTTACTATGTAGGAACAAGTTTGTATAGGTATTTCAAAGATGCCCAGAACTGAGCTAAACTTGGTATGTGTCCAACTCCTAGAAATAACTTCATGCCCCATCTCCCTTACTTCCAGCTAGTAAGGATCACATAATTCCTAACAAAGTTTTGACACAGATTGCCAATTCGGGCATTCAGAACATATAGCACGTTGCTGTAAGCAAGCACATTCTCATTCAAAGTTGCAAGTTACTATGTAGGAACAAGTTTGTATAGGTATTTCAAAGATGCCCAGAACTGAGCTAAACTTGGTATGTGTCCAACTCCTAGAAATAACTTCATGCCCCATCTCCCTTACTTCCAGCTAGTAAGGATGACATAATTCCTAACAAAGTTTTGACACAGATTCCCAATTCGGGCATTCAGAACATATAGCACGTTGCTGTAAGCAAGCAGATTCTCATTGAAAGTTGCAAGTTACTATGTAGGAACAAGTTTGTATAGGTATTTCAAAGATGCCCAGAACTGAGCTAAACTTGGTATGTGTCCAACTCCTAGAAATAACTTCATGCCCCATCTCCCTTACTTCCAGCTAGTAAGGATCACATAATTCCTAACAAAGTTTTGACACAGATTCCCAATTCGGGCATTCAGAACATATAGCACGTTGCTGAAAGCAAGCACATTTTCATTCAAAGTTGCAAGTTACTAGGTAGGAACAAGTTTGTATAGGTATTTCAAAGATGCCCAGAACTGAGCTAAACTTGGTATGTGTCCAACTCCTAGAAATAACTTCATGCCCCATCTGCCTTACTTCCAGCTAGTAAGGATCACATAATTCCTGACAAAGTTTTGACACAGATTCCCAATTCGGGCATTCAGAACATATAGCACGTTGCTGTAAGCAAGCACAATTTCATTCAAAGTTGCAAGTTACTATGTAGGAACAAGTTTGTATAGGTATTTCAAAGATGCCCAGAACTGAGCTAAACTTGGTATGTGTCCAACTCCTAGAAATAACTTCATGCCCCATCTCCCTTACTTCCAGCTAGTAAGGATCACATAATTCCTAACAAAGTTTTGACACAGATTCCCAATTCGGGCATTCAGAACATATAGCACGTTGCTGTAAGCAAGCACATTCTCATTCAAAGTTGCAAGTTACTATGTAGCAACAAGTTTGTATAGGTATTTCAAAGATGCCCAGAACTGAGCTAAACTTGGTATGTGTCCAACTCCTAGAAATAACTTCATGCCCCATCTCCCTTACTTCCAGCTGGTAAGGATCACATAATTCCTAACAAAGTTTTGACACAGATACCCAATTCGGGCATTCAGAACATATAGCACGTTGCTGTTAGCAAGCACATTCTCATTCAAAGTTGCAAGTTACTATGTAGGAACAAGTTTGTATAGGTATTTCAAAGATGCCCAGAACTGAGCTAAACTTTGTATGTGTCCAACTCCTAGAAATAACTTCATGCCCCATCTCCCTTACTTCCAGCTGGTAAGGATCACATAATTCCTAACAAAGTTTTGACACAGATTCCCAATTCGGGCATTCAGAACATATAGCACGTTGCTGTAAGCAAGCAGATTCTCATTCAAAGATGCAAGTTACTATGTAGGAACAAGTTTGTATAGGTATTTCAAAGATGCCCAGAACTGAGCTAAACTTGGTATGTGTCCAACTCCTAGAAATAACTTCATGCCCCATCTCCCTTACTTCCAGCTAGTAAGGATCACATAATTCCTAACAAAGTTTTGACACAGATTCCCAATTCGGGCATTGAGAACATATAGCACGTTGCTGTAAGCAAGCAGATTCTCATTCAAAGATGCAAGTTACTATGTAGGAACAAGTTTGTATAGGTATTTCAAAGATGCCCAGAACTGAGCTAAACTTGGTATGTGTCCAACTCCTAGAAATAACTTCATGCCCCATCTCCCTTACTTCCAGCTAGTAAGGATCACATAATTCCTAACAAAGTTTTGACACAGATTGCCAATTCGGGCATTCAGAACATATAGCACGTTGCTGTAAGCAAGCACATTCTCATTCAAAGTTGCAAGTTACTATGTAGGAACAAGTTTGTATAGGTATTTCAAAGATGCCCAGAACTGAGCTAAACTTGGTATGTGTCCAACTCCTAGAAATAACTTCATGCCCCATCTCCCTTACTTCCAGCTAGTAAGGATGACATAATTCCTAACAAAGTTTTGACACAGATTCCCAATTCGGGCATTCAGAACATATAGCACGTTGCTGTAAGCAAGCAGATTCTCATTGAAAGTTGCAAGTTACTATGTAGGAACAAGTTTGTATAGGTATTTCAAAGATGCCCAGAACTGAGCTAAACTTGGTATGTGTCCAACTCCTAGAAATAACTTCATGCCCCATCTCCCTTACTTCCAGCTAGTAAGGATCACATAATTCCTAACAAAGTTTTGACACAGATTCCCAATTCGGGCATTCAGAACATATAGCACGTTGCTGAAAGCAAGCACATTTTCATTCAAAGTTGCAAGTTACTAGGTAGGAACAAGTTTGTATAGGTATTTCAAAGATGCCCAGAACTGAGCTAAACTTGGTATGTGTCCAACTCCTAGAAATAACTTCATGCCCCATCTGCCTTACTTCCAGCTAGTAAGGATCACATAATTCCTGACAAAGTTTTGACACAGATTCCCAATTCGGGCATTCAGAACATATAGCACGTTGCTGTAAGCAAGCACAATTTCATTCAAAGTTGCAAGTTACTATGTAGGAACAAGTTTGTATAGGTATTTCAAAGATGCCCAGAACTGAGCTAAACTTGGTATGTGTCCAACTCCTAGAAATAACTTCATGCCCCATCTCCCTTACTTCCAGCTAGTAAGGATCACATAATTCCTAACAAAGTTTTGACACAGATTCCCAATTCGGGCATTCAGAACATATAGCACGTTGCTGTAAGCAAGCACATTCTCATTCAAAGTTGCAAGTTACTATGTAGCAACAAGTTTGTATAGGTATTTCAAAGATGCCCAGAACTGAGCTAATCTTGGTATGTGTCCAACTCCTAGAAATAACTTCATGCCCCATCTCCCTTACTTCCAGCTGGTAAGGATCACATAATTCCTAACAAAGTTTTGACACAGATACCCAATTCGGGCATTCAGAACATATAGCACGTTGCTGTTAGCAAGCACATTCTCATTCAAAGTTGCAAGTTACTATGTAGGAACAAGTTTGTATAGGTATTTCAAAGATGCCCAGAACTGAGCTAAACTTTGTATGTGTCCAACTCCTAGAAATAACTTCATGCCCCATCTCCCTTACTTCCAGCTGGTAAGGATCACATAATTCCTAACAAAGTTTTGACACAGATTCCCAATTCGGGCATTCAGAACATATAGCACGTTGCTGTAAGCAAGCAGATTCTCATTCAAAGATGCAAGTTACTATGTAGGAACAAGTTTGTATAGGTATTTCAAAGATGCCCAGAACTGAGCTAAACTTGGTATGTGTCCAACTCCTAGAAATAACTTCATGCCCCATCTCCCTTACTTCCAGCTAGTAAGGATCACATAATTCCTAACAAAGTTTTGACACAGATTCCCAATTCGGGCATTGAGAACATATAGCACGTTGCTGTAAGCAAGCACATTCTCATTCAAAGATGCAAGTTACTATGTAGGAACAAGTTTGTATAGGTATTTCAAAGATGCCCAGAACTGAGCTAAACTTGGTATGTGTCCAACTCCTAGAAATAACTTCATGCCCCATCTCCCTTACTTCCAGCTAGTAAGGATCACATAATTCCTAACAAAGTTTTGACACAGATTGCCAATTCGGGCATTCAGAACATATAGCACGTTGCTGTAAGCAAGCACATTCTCATTCAAAGTTGCAAGTTACTATGTAGGAACAAGTTTGTATAGGTATTTCAAAGATGCCCAGAACTGAGCTAAACTTGGTATGTGTCCAACTCCTAGAAATAACTTCATGCCCCATCTCCCTTACTTCCAGCTAGTAAGGATGACATAATTCCTAACAAAGTTTTGACACAGATTCCCAATTCGGGCATTCAGAACATATAGCACGTTGCTGTAAGCAAGCAGATTCTCATTGAAAGTTGCAAGTTACTATGTAGGAACAAGTTTGTATAGGTATTTCAAAGATGCCCAGAACTGAGCTAAACTTGGTATGTGTCCAACTCCTAGAAATAACTTCATGCCCCATCTCCCTTACTTCCAGCTAGTAAGGATCACATAATTCCTAACAAAGTTTTGACACAGATTCCCAATTCGGGCATTCAGAACATATAGCACGTTGCTGTAAGCAAGCAGATTCTCATTCAAAGTTGCAAGTTACTACGTAGGAACAAGTTTGTATAGGTATTTCAAAGATGCCCAGAACTGAGCTAAACTTGGTATGTGTCCAACTCCTAGAAATAACTTCATGCCCCATCTCCCTTACTTCCAGCTAGTAAGGATCACATAATTCCTAACAAAGTTTTGACACAGATTCCCAATTCGGGCATTCAGAACATATAGCACGTTGCTGTAAGCAAGCACATTTTCATTCAAAGTTGCAAGTTACTATGTAGGAACAAGTTTGTATAGGTATTTCAAAGATGCCCAGAACTGAGCTAAACTTGGTATGTGTCCAACTCCTAGAAATAACTTAATGCCCCATCTCCCTTACTTCCAGCTAGTAAGGATCACATAATTCCTAACAAAGTTTTGACACAGATTCCCAATTCGGGCATTCAGAACATATAGCACGTTGCTGTAAGCAAGCAGATTCTCATTCAAAGATGCAAGTTACTAGGTAGGAACAAGTTTGTATAGGTATTTCAAAGATGCCCAGAACTGAGCTAAACTTGGTATGTGTCCAACTCCTAGAAATAACTTCATGCCCCATCTCCCTTACTTCCAGCTAGTAAGGATCACATAATTCCTAACAAAGTTTTGACACAGATTCCCAATTCGGGCATTCAGAACATATAGCACGTTGCTGAAAGCAAGCACATTCTCATTCAAAGATGCAAGTTACTATGTAGGAACAAGTTTGTATAGGTATTTCAAAGATGCCCAGAACTGAGCTAAACTTGGTATGTGTCCAACTCCTAGAAATAATTTCATGCCCCATCTCCCTTACTTCCAGATAGTAAGGATCACATAATTCCTAAAAAGTTTTGACACAGATTGCCAATTCGGGCATTCAGAACATATAGCACGTTGCTGTAAGCAAGCACATTTTCATTCTAAGTTGCAAGTTACTATGTAGGAACAAGTTTGTATAGGTATTTCAAAGATGCCCAGAACTGAGCTAAACTTGGTACGTGTCCAACTCCTAGAAATAACTTCATGCCCCATCTCCCTTACTTCCAGCTAGTAAGGATCACATAATTCCTAACAAAGTTTTGACACAGATTCCCAATTCGGGCATTCACAACATATAGCACGTTGCTGAAAGCAAGCACATTTTCATTCAAAGTTGCAAGTTACTAGGTAGGAACAAGTTTGTATAGGTATTTCAAAGATGCCCAGAACTGAGCTAAACTTGGTATGTGTCCAACTCCTAGAAATAACTTCATGTCCCATCTCCCTTACTTCCAGCTAGTAAGGATCACATAATTCCTAACAAAGTTTTGACACAGATTCCCAATTCGGGCATTCAGAACATATAGCACGTTGCTGTAAGCAAGCACATTCTCATTCAAAGTTGCAAGTTACTATGTAGGAACAAGTTTGTATAGGTATTTCAAAGATGCCCAGAACTGAGCTAAACTTGGTATGTGTCCAACTCCTAGAAATAACTTCATGCCCCATCTCCCTTACTTCCAGCTGGTAAGGATCACATAATTCCTAACAAAGTTTTGACACAGATTCCCAATTCGGGCATTCAGAACATATAGCACGTTGCTGTAAGCAAGCAGATTCTCATTCAAAGATGCAAGTTACTAGGTAGGAACAAGTTTGTATAGGTATTTCAAAGATGCCCAGAACTGAGCTAAACTTGGTATGTGTCCAACTCCAAGAAATATCTTCATGCCCCATCTCCCTTACTTCCAGCTAGTAAGGATCACATAATTCCTAACAAAGTTTTGACACAGATTCCCAATTCGGGCATTCAGAACATATAGCACGTTGCTGTAAGCAAGCACATTTTCATTCAAAGTTGCAAGTTACTATGTAGGAACAAGTTTGTACAGGTATTTCAAAGATGCCCAGAACTGAGCTAAACTTGGTATGTGTCCAACTCCTAGAAATAACTTCATGCCCCATCTGCCTTACTTCCAGCTAGTAAGGATCACATAATTCCTAGCAAAGTTTTGACACAGATTCCCAATTCGGGCATTTAGAACATATAGCACGTTGCTGTAAGCAAGCACATTCTCATTCAAAGTTGCAAGTTACTATGTAGGAACAAGTTTGTATAGGTATTTCAAAGATGCCCAGAACTGAGCTAAACTTGGTATGTGTCCAACTCCTAGAAATAACTTCATGCCCCATCTCCCTTACTTCCAGCTAGTAAGGATCACATAATTCCTAACAAAGTTTTGACACAGATTGCCAATTCGGGCATTCAGAACATATAGCACGTTGCTGTAAGCAAGCACATTCTCATTCAATGATGCAAGTTACTAGGTAGGAACAAGTTTGTATAGGTATTTCAAAGATGCCCAGAACTGAGCTAAACTTGGTATGTGTCCAACTCCAAGAAATAACTTCATGCCCCATCTCCCTTACTTCCAGCTAGTAAGGATCACATAATTCCTAACAAAGTTTTGACACAGATTCCCAATTCGGGCATTCAGAACATATAGCACGTTGCTGTAAGCAAGCAGATTCTCATTCAAAGATGCAAGTTACTATGTAGGAACAAGTTTGTATAGGTATTTCAAAGATGCCCAGAACTGAGCTAAACTTGGTATGTGTCCAACTCCTAGAAATAACTTCATGCCCCATCTCCCTTACTTCCAGCTAGTAAGGATCACATAATTCCTAACAAAGTTTTGACACAGATTCCCAATTCGGGCATTCAGAACATATAGCACGTTGCTGTAAGCAAGCAGATTCTCATTCAAAGATGCAAGTTACTAGGTAGGAACAAGTTTGTATAGGTATTTCAAAGATGCCCAGAACTGAGCTAAACTTGGTATGTGTCCAACTCCTAGAAATAACTTCATGCCCCATCTCCCTTACTTCCAGCTAGTAAGGATCACATAATTCCTAACAAAGTTTTGACACAGATTCCCAATTCGGGCATTCAGAACATATAGCACGTTGCTGTAAGCAAGCATATTTTCATTCAAAGTTGCAAGTTACTATGTAGGAACACGTTTGTATAGGTATTTCAAAGATGCCCAGAACTGAGCTAAACTTGGTATGTGTCCAACTCCTAGAAATAACTTCATGCCCCATCTCTCTTACTTCCAGCTAGTAAGGATCACATAATTCCTAACAAAGTTTTGACACAGATTCCCAATTCGGGCATTCAGAACATATAGCACGTTGCTGTAAGCAAGCAGATTCTCATTCAAAGATGCAAGTTACTAGGTAGGAACAAGTTTGTATAGGTATTTCAAAGATGCCCAGAACTGAGCTAAACTTGGTATGTGTCCAACTCCTAGAAATAACTTCATGCCCCATCTGCCTTACTTCCAGCTAGTAAGGATCACATAATTCCTAACAAAGTTTTGACACAGATTCCCAATTCGGGCATTCAGAACATATAGCACGTTGCTGTAAGCAAGCAGATTCTCATTCAAAGATGCAAGTTACTAGGTAGGAACAAGTTTGTATAGGTATTTCAAAGATGCCCAGAACTGAGCTAAACTTGGTATGTGTCCAACTCCTAGAAATAACTTCATGCCCCATCTCACTTACTTCCAGCTAGTAAGGATCACATAATTCCTAACAAAGTTTTGACACAGATTCCCAATTCGGGCATTCAGAACATATAGCACGTTGCTGTAAGCAAGCACATTCTCATTCAAAGATGCAAGTTACTATGTAGGAACAAGTTTGTATAGGTATTTCAAAGATGCCCAGAACTGAGCTAAACTTGGTATGTCTCCAACTCCAAGAAATAACTTCATGCCCCATCTCCCTTACTTCCAGCTAGTAAGGATCACATAATTCCTAACAAAGTTTTGACACAGATTGCCAATTCGGGCATTCAGAACATATAGCACGTTGCTGTAAGCAAGCACATTCTCATTCAAAGTTGCAAGTTACTATGTAGGAACAAGTTTGTATAGGTATTTCAAAGATGCCCAGAACTGAGCTAAACTTGGTATGTGTCCAACTCCTAGAAATAACTTCATGCCCCATCTCCCTTACTTCCAGCTAGTAAGGATCACATAATTCCTAACAAAGTTTTGACACAGATTGCCAATTCGAGCATTCAGAACATATAGCACGATGCTGTAAGCAAGCACATTCTCATTCAAAGATGCAAGTTACTAGGTAGGAACAAGTTTGTATAGGTATTTCAAAGATGCCCAGAACTGAGCTAAACTTGGTATGTCTCCAACTCCAAGAAATAACTTCATGCCTCATCTCCCTTACTTCCAGCTAGTAAGGATCACATAATTCCTAACAAAGTTTTGACACAGATTCCCAATTCGGGCATTCAGAACATATAGCACGTTGCTGTAAGCAAGCACATTTTCATTCAAAGTTGCAAGTTACTCTGTAGGAACAAGTTTGTATAGGTATTTCAAAGATGCCCAGAACTGAGCTAAACTTGGTATGTGTCCAACTCCTAGAAATAACTTCATGCCCTATCTGCCTTACTTCCAGCTAGTAAGGATCACATAATTCCTAACAAAGTTTTGACACAGATTCCCAATTCGGGCATTCAGAACATATAGCACGTTGCTGTAAGCAAGCAGATTCTCATTCATAGTTGCAAGTTACTATGTAGGAACAAGTTTGTATAGGTATTTCAAAGATGCCCAGAACTGAGCTAAACTTGGTATGTGTCCAACTCCTAGAAATAACTTCATGCCCCATCTGCCTTACTTCCAGCTAGTAAGGATCACATAATTCCTAACAAAGTTTTGACACAGATTCCCAATTCGGGCATTCAGAACATATAGCACGTTGCTGTAAGCAAGCAGATTCTCATTCAAAGATGCAAGTTACTATGTAGGAACAAGTTTGTATAGGTATTTCAAAGATGCCCAGAACTGAGCTAAACTTGGTATGTGTCCAACTCCTAGAAATAACTTCATGCCCCGTCTGCCTTACTTCCAGCTAGTAAGGATCACATAATTCCTAACAAAGTTTTGACACAGATTCCCAATTCGGGCATTCAGAACATAAGGCACGTTGCTGTAAGCAAGCAGATTCTCATTCAAAGATGCAAGTTACTATGTAGGAACAAGTTTGTATAGGTATTTCAAAGATGCCCAGAACTGAGCTAAACTTGGTATGTGTCCAACTCCTAGAAATAACTTCATGCCCCATCTCCCTTACTTCCAGCTAGTAAGGATCACATAATTCCTAACAAAGTTTTGACACAGATTGCCAATTCGGGCATTCAGAACATATAGCACGTTGCTGTAAGCAAGCACATTCTCATTCAAAGTTGCAAGTTACTATGTAGGAACAAGTTTGTATAGGTATTTCAAAGATGCCCAGAACTGAGCTAAACTTGGTATGTGTCCAACTCCTAGAAATAACTTCATGCCCCATCTCCCTTACTTCCAGCTAGTAAGGATCACATAATTCCTAACAAAGTTTTGACACAGATTCCCAATTTGGGCATTCAGAACATATAGCACGTTGCTGTAAGCAGGCACATTCTCATTCAAAGTTGCAAGTTACTATGTAGGAACAAGTTTGTATAGGTATTTCAAAGATGCCCAGAACTGAGCTAAACTTGGTATGTGTCCAACTCCTAGAAATAACTTCATGCCCCATCTCCCTTACTTCCAGCTAGTAAGGATCACATAATTCCTAACAAAGTTTTGACACAGATTCCCAATTCGGGCATTCAGAACATATAGCACGTTGCTGTAAGCAAGCAGATTTTCATTCAAAGTTGCAAGTTACTATGTAGGAACAAGTTTGTATAGGTATTTCAAAGATGCCCAGAACTGAGCTAAACTTGGTATGTGTCCAACTCCTAGAAATAACTTCATGCCCCATCTGCCTTACTTCCAGCTAGTAAGGATCACATAATTCCTAACAAAGTTTTGACACAGATTCCCAATTCGGGCATTCAGAACATATAGCACGTTGCTGTAAGCATGCACATTCTCATTCAAAGATGCAAGTTACTATGTAGGAACAAGTTTGTATAGGTATTTCAAAGATGCCCAGAACTGAGCTAAACTTGGTATGTGTCCAACTCCTAGAAATAACTTCATGCCCCGTCTGCCTTACTTCCAGCTAGTAAGGATCACATAATTCCTAACAAAGTTTTGACACAGATTCCCAATTCGGGCATTCAGAACATAAGGCACGTTGCTGTAAGCAAGCAGATTCTCATTCAAAGATGCAAGTTACTATGTAGGAACAAGTTTGTATAGGTATTTCAAAGATGCCCAGAACTGAGCTAAACTTGGTATGTGTCCAACTCCTAGAAATAACTTCATGCCCCATCTCCCTTACTTCCAGCTAGTAAGGATCACATAATTCCTAACAAAGTTTTGACACAGATTGCCAATTCGGGCATTCAGAACATATAGCACGTTGCTGTAAGCAAGCACATTCTCATTCAAAGTTGCAAGTTACTATGTAGGAACAAGTTTGTATAGGTATTTCAAAGATGCCCAGAACTGAGCTAAACTTGGTATGTGTCCAACTCCTAGAAATAACTTCATGCCCCATCTCCCTTACTTCCAGCTAGTAAGGATCACATAATTCCTAACAAAGTTTTGACACAGATTCCCAATTTGGGCATTCAGAACATATAGCACGTTGCTGTAAGCAGGCACATTCTCATTCAAAGTTGCAAGTTACTATGTAGGAACAAGTTTGTATAGGTATTTCAAAGATGCCCAGAACTGAGCTAAACTTGGTATGTGTCCAACTCCTAGAAATAACTTCATGCCCCATCTCCCTTACTTCCAGCTAGTAAGGATCACATAATTCCTAACAAAGTTTTGACACAGATTCCCAATTCGGGCATTCAGAACATATAGCACGTTGCTGTAAGCAAGCAGATTTTCATTCAAAGTTGCAAGTTACTATGTAGGAACAAGTTTGTATAGGTATTTCAAAGATGCCCAGAACTGAGCTAAACTTGGTATGTGTCCAACTCCTAGAAATAACTTCATGCCCCATCTGCCTTACTTCCAGCTAGTAAGGATCACATAATTCCTAACAAAGTTTTGACACAGATTCCCAATTCGGGCATTCAGAACATATAGCACGTTGCTGTAAGCATGCACATTCTCATTCAAAGATGCAAGTTACTATGTAGGAACAAGTTTGTATAGGTATTTCAAAGATGCCCAGAACTGAGCTAAAGTTGGTATGTCTCCAACTCCTAGAAATAACTTCATGCCCCATCTCCCTTACTTCCAGCTAGTAAGGATCACATAATTCCTAACAAAGTTTTGACACAGATTCCCAATTCGGGTATTCAGAACTTATAGCACGTTGCTGTAAGCAAGCACATTCTCATTCAAAGTTGCAAGTTACTATGTAGGAACAAGTTTGTATAGGTATTTCAAAGATGCCCAGAACTGAGCTAAACTTGGAATGTGTCCAACTCCTAAAAATAACTTCATGCCCCATCTCCCTTACTTCCAGCTAGTAAGGATCACATAATTCCTAACAAAGTTTTGACACAGATTCCCAATTCGGGCATTCAGAACATATAGCACGTTGCTGTAAGCAAGCAGATTCTCATTCAAAGATGCAAGTTACTATGTAGGAACAAGTTTGTATAGGTATTTCAAAGATGCCCAGAACTGAGCTAAACTTGGTATGTGTCCAACTCCTAGAAATAACTTCATGCCCCATCTCCCTTACTTCCAGCTAGTAAGGATCACATAATTCCTAACAAAGTTTTGACACAGATTGACAATTCGGGCATTCAGAACATATAGCACGTTGCTGTAAGCAAGCAGATTCTCATTCAAAGATGCAAGTTACTATGTAGGAACAAGTTTGTATAGGTATTTCAAAGATGCCCAGAACTGAGCTAAACTTGGTATGTGTCCAACTCCTAGAAATAACTTCATGCCCAATCTCCCTTACTTCCAGCTAGTAAGGATCACATAATTCCTAACAAAGTTTTGACACAGATTCCCAATTCGGGCATTCAGAACATATAGCACGTTGCTGTAAGCAAGCACATTCTCATTCAAAGTTGCAAGTTACTATGTAGGAACAAGTTTGTATAGGTATTTCAAAGATGCCCAGAACTGAGCTAAACTTGGTATGTGTCCAACTCCTAGAAATAACTTCATGCCCCATCTCCCTTACTTCCACCTGGTAAGGATCATATAATTCCTAACAAAGTTTTGACACAGATTCCCAATTCGGGCATTCAGAACATATAGCACGTTGCTGTAAGCAAGCACATTCTCATTCAAAGTTGCAAGTTACTATGTAGGAACAAGTTTGTATAGGTATTTCAAAGATGCCCAGAACTGAGCTAAACTTGGTATGTGTCCAACTCCTAGAAATAACTTCATGCCCCATCTGCCTTACTTCCAGCTAGTAAGGATCACATAATTCCTAACAAAGTTTTGACACAGATTCCCAATTCGGGCATTCAGAACATATAGCACGTTGCTGTAAGCAAGCAGATTCTCATTCAAAGATGCAAGTTACTATGTAGGAACAAGTTTGTATAGGTATTTCAAAGATGCCCAGAACTGAGCTAAACTTGGTATGTGTCCAACTCCTAGAAATAACTTCATGCCCCATCTCCCTTACTTCCAGCTAGTAAGGATCACATAATTCCTAACAAAGTTTTGACACAGATTCCCAATTCGGGCATTCAGAACATATAGCACGTTGCTGTAAGCAAGCAGATTCTCATTCAAAGATGCAAGTTACTATGTAGGAACAAGTTTGTATAGGTATTTCAAAGATGCCCAGAACTGAGCTAAACTTGGTATGTGTCCAACTCCTAGAAATAACTTCATGCCCCATCTCCCTTACTTCCAGCTAGTAAGGATGACATAATTCCTAACAAAGTTTTGACACAGATTCCCAATTCGGGCATTCAGAACATATAGCACGTTGCTGTAAGCAAGCACATTCTCATTCAAAGATGCAAGTTACTAGGTAGGAACAAGTTTGTATAGGTATTTCAAAGATGCCCAGAACTGAGCTAAACTTGGTATGTGTCCAACTCCTAGAAATAACTTCATGCCCCATCTCCCTTACTTCCAGCTAGTAAGGATGACATAATTCCTAACAAAGTTTTGACACAGATTCCCAATTCGGGCATTCAGAACATATAGCACGTTGCTGTAAGCAAGCAGATTCTCATTCAAAGATGCAAGTTACTATGTAGGAACAAGTTTGTATAGGTATTTCAAAGATGCCCAGAACTGAGCTAAACTTGGTATGTGTCCAACTCCTGGAAATAACTTCATGCCCCATCTCCCTTACTTCCAGCTAGTAAGGATCACATAATTCCTAACAAAGTTTTGACACAGATTCCCAATTCGGGCATTCAGAACATATAGCACGTTGCTGTAAGCAAGCACATTTTCATTCAAAGATGCAAGTTACTATGTAGGAACAAGTTTGTATAGGTATTTCAAAGATGCCCAGAACTGAGCTAAACTTGGTATGTGTCCAACTCCTAGAAATAACTTCATGCCCCATCTCCCTTACTTCCAGCTAGTAAGGATCATATAATTCCTAACAAAGTTTTGACACAGATTCCCAATTCGGGCATTCAGAACATATAGCACGTTGCTGTAAGCAAGCACATTTTCATTCAAAGTTGCAAGTTACTATGTAGGAACAAGTTTGTATAGGTATTTCAAAGATGCCCAGAACTGAGCTAAACTTGGTATGTGTCCAACTCCTAGAAATAACTTCATGCCCCATCTGCCTTACTTCCAGCTAGTAAGGATCACATAATTCCTAACAAAGTTTTGACACAGATTGCCAATTCGGGCATTCAGAACATATAGCACGTTGCTGTAAGCAAGCAGATTCTCATTCAAAGTTACAAGTTACTATGTAGGAACAAGTTTGTATAGGTATTTCAAAGATGCCCAGAACTGAGCTAAACTTGGTATGTGTCCAACTCCTAGAAATAACTTCATGCCCCATCTCCCTTACTTCCAGCTAGTAAGGATGACATAATTCCTAACAAAGTTTTGACACAGATTCCCAATTCGGGCATTCAGAACATATAGCACGTTGCTGTAAGCAAGCACATTTTCATTCAAAGTTGCAAGTTACTAGGTAGGAACAAGTTTGTATAGGTATTTCAAAGATGCCCAGAACTGAGCTAAACTTGGTCTGTGTCCAACTCCTAGAAATAACTTCATGCCCCGTCTCCCTTACTTCCAGCTAGTAAGGATCACATAATTCCTAACAAAGTTTTGACACAGATTCCCAATTCGGGCATTCAGAACATATAGCACGTTGCTGTAAGCAAGCAGATTCTCATTCAAAGATGCAAGTTACTAGGTAGGAACAAGTTTGTATAGGTATTTCAAAGATGCCCAGAACTGAGCTAAACTTGGTCTGTGTCCAACTCCTAGAAATAACTTCATGCCCCATCTCCCTTACTTCCAGCTAGTAAGGATCACATAATTCCTAACAAAGTTTTGACACAGATTCCCAATTCGGGCATTCAGAACATATAGCACGTTGCTGTAAGCAAGCACATTCTCATTCAAAGTTGCAAGTTACTATGTAGGAACAAGTTTGTATAGGTATTTCAAAGATGCCCGGAACTGAGCTAAACTTGGTATGTGTCCAACTCCTAGAAATAATTTCATGCCCCATCTCCCTTACTTCCAGCTAGTAAGGATCACATAATTCCTAACAAAGTTTTGACACAGATTGCCAATTCGGGCATTCAGAACATATAGCACGTTGCTGTAAGCAGGCACATTCTCATTCAAAGTTGCAAGTTACTATGTAGGAACAAGTTTGTATAGGTATTTCAAAGATGCCCAGAACTGAGCTAAACTTGGTATGTGTCCAACTCCTAGAAATAACTTCATGCCCCATCTCCCTTACTTCCAGCTAGTAAGGATCACATAATTCCTAACAAAGTTTTGACACAGATTCCCAATTCGGGCATTCAGAACATATAGCACGTTGCTGTAAGCAAGCAGATTTTCATTCAAAGTTGCAAGTTACTATGTAGGAACAAGTTTGTATAGGTATTTCAAAGATGCCCAGAACTGAGCTAAACTTGGTATGTGTCCAACTCCTAGAAATAACTTCATGCCCCATCTGCCTTACTTCCAGCTAGTAAGGATCACATAATTCCTAACAAAGTTTTGACACAGATTCCCAATTCGGGCATTCAGAACATATAGCACGTTGCTGTAAGCAAGCTGATTCTCATTCAAAGATGCAAGTTACTATGTAGGAACAAGTTTGTATAGGTATTTCAAAGATGCCCAGAACTGAGCTAAACTTGGTATGTGTCCAACTCCTAGAAATAACTTCATGCCCCATCTCCCTTACTTCCAGCTAGTAAGGATCACATAATTCCTAACAAAGTTTTGACACAGATTCCCAATTCGGGCATTCAGAACATATAGCACGTTGCTGTAAGCAAGCAGATTCTCATTCAAAGATGCAAGTTACTATGTAGGAACAAGTTTGTATAGGTATTTCAAAGATGCCCAGAACTGAGCTAAACTTGGTATGTGTCCAACTCCTAGAAATAACTTCATGCCCCATCTCCCTTACTTCCAGCTAGTAAGGATGACATAATTCCTAACAAAGTTTTGACACAGATTCCCAATTCGGGCATTCAGAACATATAGCACGTTGCTGTAAGCAAGCAGATTCTCATTCAAAGTTGCAAGTTACTATGTAGGAACAAGTTTGTATAGGTATTTCAAAGATGCCCAGAACTGAGCTAAACTTGGTATGTGTCCAACTCCTAGAAATAACTTCATGCCCCATCTCCCTTACTTCCAGCTAGTAAGGATGACATAATTCCTAACAAAGTTTTGACACAGATTCCCAATTCGGGCATTCAGAACATATAGCACGTTGCTGTAAGCAAGCAGATTCTCATTCAAAGATGCAAGTTACTATGTAGGAACAAGTTTGTATAGGTATTTCAAAGATGCCCAGAACTGAGCTAAACTTGGTATGTGTCCAACTCCTAGAAATAACTTCATGCCCCATCTCCCTTACTTCCAGCTAGTAAGGATCACATAATTCCTAACAAAGTTTTGACACAGATTCCCAATTCGGGCATTCAGAACATATAGCACGTTGCTGTAAGCAAGCACATTCTCATTCAAAGTTGCAAGTTACTATGTAGGAACAAGTTTGTATAGGTATTTCAAAGATGCCCAGAACTGAGCTAAACTTGGTATGTGTCCAACTCCTAGAAATAACTTCATGCCCCATCTGCCTTACTTCCAGCTAGTAAGGATCACATAATTCCTAACAAAGTTTTGACACAGATTCCCAATTCGGGCATTCAGAACATATAGCACGTTGCTGTAAGCAAGCAGATTCTCATTCAAAGATGCAAGTTACTATGTAGGAACAAGTTTGTATAGGTATTTCAAAGATGCCCAGAACTGAGCTAAACTTGGTATGTGTCCAACTCCTAGAAATAACTTCATGCCCCATCTGCCTTACTTCCAGCTAGTAAGGATCACATAATTCCTAACAAAGTTTTGACACAGATTCCCAATTCGGGCATTCAGAACATATAGCACGTTGCTGTAAGCAAGCAGATTCTCATTCAAAGATGCAAGTTACTATGTAGGAACAAGTTTGTATAGGTATTTCAAAGATGCCCAGAACTGAGCTAAACTTGGTATGTGTCCAACTCCTAGAAATAACTTCATGCCCCATCTCCCTTACTTCCAGCTAGTAAGGATCACATAATTCCTAACAAAGTTTTGACACAGATTGCCAATTCGGGCATTCAGAACATATAGCACGTTGCTGTAAGCAAGCACATTCTCATTCAAAGATGCAAGTTACTAGGTAGGAACAAGTTTGTATAGGTATTTCAAAGATGCCCAGAACTGAGCTAAACTTGGTATGTGTCCAACTCCTAGAAATAACTTCATGCCCCATCTCCCTTACTTCCAGCTAGTAAGGATCACATAATTCCTAACAAAGTTTTGACACAGATTCCCTATTCGGGCATTCAGAACATATAGCACGTTGCTGTAAGCATGCACATTCTCATTCAAAGATGCAAGTTACTATGTAGGAACAAGTTTGTATAGGTATTTCAAAGATGCCCAGAACTGAGCTAAAGTTGGTATGTCTGCAACTCCAAGAAATAACTTCATGCCCCATCTCCCTTACTTCCAGCTAGTAAGGATCACATAATTCCTAACAAAGTTTTGACACAGATTCCCAATTCGGGCATTCAGAACATATAGCACGTTGCTGTAAGCAAGCAGATTATCATTCAAAGATGCAAGTTACTATGTAGGAACAAGTTTGTATAGGTATTTCAAAGATGCCCAGAACTGAGCTAAACTTGGTATGTGTCCAACTCCTAGAAATAACTTCATGCCCCATCTCCCTTACTTCCAGCTAGTAAGGATCACATAATTCCTAACAAAGTTTTGACACAGATTGCCAATTCGGGCATTCAGAACATATAGCACGTTGCTGTAAGCAAGCAGATTCTCATTCAAAGTTACAAGTTACTATGTAGGAACAAGTTTGTATAGGTATTTCAAAGATGCCCAGAACTGAGCTAAACTTGGTATGTGTCCAACTCCTAGAAATAACTTCATGCCCCATCTCCCTTACTTCCAGCTAGTAAGGATGACATAATTCCTAACAAAGTTTTGACACAGATTCCCAATTCGGGCATTCAGAACATATAGCACGTTGCTGTAAGCAAGCACATTTTCATTCAAAGTTGCAAGATACTATGTAGGAACAAGTTTGTATAGGTATTTCAAAGATGCCCAGAACTGAGCTAAACTTGGTCTGTGTCCAACTCCTAGAAATAACTTCATGCCCCATCTCCCTTACTTCCAGCTAGTAAGGATCACATAATTCCTAACAAAGTTTTGACACAGATTCCCAATTCGGGCATTCAGAACATATAGCACGTTGCTGTAAGCAAGCAGATTATCATTCAAAGATGCAAGTTACTATGTAGGAACAAGTTTGTATAGGTATTTCAAAGATGCCCAGAACTGAGCTAAACTTGGTATGTGTCCAACTCCTAGAAATAACTTCATGCCCCATCTCCCTTACTTCCAGCTAGTAAGGATCACATAATTCCTAACAAAGTTTTGACACAGATTGCCAATTCGGGCATTCAGAACATATAGCACGTTGCTGTAAGCAAGCAGATTCTCATTCAAAGTTACAAGTTACTATGTAGGAACAAGTTTGTATAGGTATTTCAAAGATGCCCAGAACTGAGCTAAACTTGGTATGTGTCCAACTCCTAGAAATAACTTCATGCCCCATCTCCCTTACTTCCAGCTAGTAAGGATGACATAATTCCTAACAAAGTTTTGACACAGATTCCCAATTCGGGCATTCAGAACATATAGCACGTTGCTGTAAGCAAGCACATTTTCATTCAAAGTTGCAAGATACTATGTAGGAACAAGTTTGTATAGGTATTTCAAAGATGCCCAGAACTGAGCTAAACTTGGTCTGTGTCCAACTCCTAGAAATAACTTCATGCCCCATCTCCCTTACTTCCAGCTAGTAAGGATCACATAATTCCTAACAAAGTTTTGACACAGATTCCCAATTCGGGCATTCAGAACATATAGCACGTTGCTGTAAGCAAGCAGATTCTCATTCAAAGATGCAAGTTACTAGGTAGGAACAAGTTTGTATAGGTATTTCAAAGATGCCCAGAACTGAGCTAAACTTGGTCTGTGTCCAACTCCTAGACATAACTTCATGCCCCATCTCCCTTACTTCCAGCTAGTAAGGATCACATAATTCCTAACAAAGTTTTGACACAGATTCCCAATTCGGGCATTCAGAACATATAGCACGTTGCTGTAAGCAAGCACATTCTCATTCAAAGTTGCAAGTTACTATGTAGGAACAAGTTTGTATAGGTATTTCAAAGATGCCCGGAACTGAGCTAAACTTGGTATGTGTCCAACTCCTAGAAATAATTTCATGCCCCATCTCCCTTACTTCCAGCTAGTAAGGATCACATAATTCCTAACAAAGTTTTGACACAGATTGCCAATTCGGGCATTCAGAACATATAGCACGTTGCTGTAAGCAAGCACATTCTCATTCAAAGATGCAAGTTACTAGGTAGGAACAAGTTTGTATAGGTATTTCAAAGATGCCCGGAACTGAGCTAAACTTGGTATGTGTCCAACTCCTAGAAATAACTTCATGCCCCATCTCCCTTACTTCCAGCTAGTAAGGATCACATAATTCCTAACAAAGTTTTGACACAGATTGCCAATTCGGGCATTCAGAACATATAGCTCGTTGCTGTAAGCATGCACATTCTCATTCAAAGATGCAAGTTACTATGTAGGAACAAGTTTGTATAGGTATTTCAAAGATGCCCAGAACTGAGCTAAAGTTGGTATGTCTCCAACTCCAAGAAATAACTTCATGCCCCATCTCCCTTACTTCCAGCTAGTAAGGATCACATAATTCCTAACAAAGTTTTGACACAGATTCCCAATTCGGGTATTCAGAACTTATAGCACGTTGCTGTAAGCAAGCACATTCTCATTCAAAGATCCAAGTTACTATGTAGGAACAAGTTTGTATAGGTATTTCAAAGATGCCCAGAACTGAGCTAAACTTGGTATGTGTCCAACTCCTAGAAATAACTTCATGCCCCATCTCCCTTACTTCCAGCTAGTAAGGATCACATAATTCCTAACAAAGTTTTGACACAGATTCCCAATTCGGGCATTCAGAACATATAGCACGTTGCTGTAAGCAAGCAGATTATCATTCAAAGATGCAAGTTACTATGTAGGAACAAGTTTGTATAGGTATTTCAAAGATGCCCAGAACTGAGCTAAACTTGGTATGTGTCCAACTCCTAGAAATAACTTCATGCCCCATCTCCCTTACTTCCAGCTAGTAAGGATCACATAATTCCTAACAAAGTTTTGACACAGATTGCCAATTCGGGCATTCAGAACATATAGCACGTTGCTGTAAGCAAGCAGATTCTCATTCAAAGTTACAAGTTACTATGTAGGAACAAGTTTGTATAGGTATTTCAAAGATGCCCAGAACTGAGCTAAACTTGGTATGTGTCCAACTCCTAGAAATAACTTCATGCCCCATCTCCCTTACTTCCAGCTAGTAAGGATGACATAATTCCTAACAAAGTTTTGACACAGATTCCCAATTCGGGCATTCAGAACATATAGCACGTTGCTGTAAGCAAGCACATTTTCATTCAAAGTTGCAAGATACTAGGTAGGAACAAGTTTGTATAGGTATTTCAAAGATGCCCAGAACTGAGCTAAACTTGGTCTGTGTCCAACTCCTAGAAATAACTTCATGCCCCATCTCCCTTACTTCCAGCTAGTAAGGATCACATAATTCCTAACAAAGTTTTGACACAGATTCCCAATTCGGGCATTCAGAACATATAGCACGTTGCTGTAAGCAAGCAGATTCTCATTCAAAGATGCAAGTTACTAGGTAGGAACAAGTTTGTATAGGTATTTCAAAGATGCCCAGAACTGAGCTAAACTTGGTCTGTGTCCAACTCCTAGACATAACTTCATGCCCCATCTCCCTTACTTCCAGCTAGTAAGGATCACATAATTCCTAACAAAGTTTTGACACAGATTCCCAATTCGGGCATTCAGAACATATAGCACGTTGCTGTAAGCAAGCACATTCTCATTCAAAGTTGCAAGTTACTATGTAGGAACAAGTTTGTATAGGTATTTCAAAGATGCCCGGAACTGAGCTAAACTTGGTATGTGTCCAACTCCTAGAAATAATTTCATGCCCCATCTCCCTTACTTCCAGCTAGTAAGGATCACATAATTCCTAACAAAGTTTTGACACAGATTGCCAATTCGGGCATTCAGAACATATAGCACGTTGCTGTAAGCAAGCACATTCTCATTCAAAGATGCAAGTTACTAGGTAGGAACAAGTTTGTATAGGTATTTCAAAGATGCCCAGAACTGAGCTAAACTTGGTATGTGTCCAACTCCTAGAAATAACTTCATGCCCCATCTCCCTTACTTCCAGCTAGTAAGGATCACATAATTCCTAACAAAGTTTTGACACAGATTGCCAATTCGGGGATTCAGAACATATAGCACGTTGCTGTAAGCATGCACATTCTCATTCAAAGATGCAAGTTACTATGTAGGAACAAGTTTGTATAGGTATTTCAAAGATGCCCAGAACTGAGCTAAAGTTGGTATGTCTCCAACTCCAAGAAATAACTTCATGCCCCATCTCCCTTACTTCCAGCTAGTAAGGATCACATAATTCCTAACAAAGTTTTGACACAGATTCCCAATTCGGGTATTCAGAACTTATAGCACGTTGCTGTAAGCAAGCACATTCTCATTCAAAGATGCAAGTTACTATGTAGGAACAAGTTTGTATAGGTATTTCAAAGATGCCCAGAACTGAGCTAAACTTGGTATGTGTCCAACTCCTAGAAATAACTTCATGCCCCATCTCCCTTACTTCCAGCTAGTAAGGATCACATAATTCCTAACAAAGTTTTGACACAGATTCCCAATTCGGGCATTCAGAACATATAGCACGTTGCTGTAAGCAAGCAGATTCTCATTCAAAGATGCAAGTTACTAGGTAGGAACAAGTTTGTATAGGTATTTCAAAGATGCCCAGAACTGAGCTAAACTTGGTCTGTGTCCAACTCCTAGACATAACTTCATGCCCCATCTCCCTTACTTCCAGCTAGTAAGGATCACATAATTCCTAACAAAGTTTTGACACAGATTGCCAATTCGGGCATTCAGAACATATAGCACGTTGCTGTAAGCATGCACATTCTCATTCAAAGATGCAAGTTACTATGTAGGAACAAGTTTGTATAGGTATTTCAAAGATGCCCAGAACTGAGCTAAAGTTGGTATGTCTCCAACTCCAAGAAATAACTTCATGCCCCATCTCCCTTACTTCCAGCTAGTAAGGATCACATAATTCCTAACAAAGTTTTGACACAGATTCCCAATTCGGGTATTCAGAACTTATAGCACGTTGCTGTAAGCAAGCACATTCTCATTCAAAGATGCAAGTTACTATGTAGGAACAAGTTTGTATAGGTATTTCAAAGATGCCCAGAACTGAGCTAAACTTGGTATGTGTCCAACTCCTAGAAATAACTTCATGCCCCATCTCCCTTACTTCCAGCTAGTAAGGATCACATAATTCCTAACAAAGTTTTGACACAGATTCCCAATTCGGGCATTCAGAACATATAGCACGTTGCTGTAAGCAAGCAGATTATCATTCAAAGATGCAAGTTACTATGTAGGAACAAGTTTGTATAGGTATTTCAAAGATGCCCAGAACTGAGCTAAACTTGGTATGTGTCCAACTCCTAGAAATAACTTCATGCCCCATCTCCCTTACTTCCAGCTAGTAAGGATCACATAATTCCTAACAAAGTTTTGACACAGATTGCCAATTCGGGCATTCAGAACATATAGCACGTTGCTGTAAGCAAGCAGATTCTCATTCAAAGTTACAAGTTACTATGTAGGAACAAGTTTGTATAGGTATTTCAAAGATGCCCAGAACTGAGCTAAACTTGGTATGTGTCCAACTCCTAGAAATAACTTCATGCCCCATCTCCCTTACTTCCAGCTAGTAAGGATGACATAATTCCTAACAAAGTTTTGACACAGATTCCCAATTCGGGCATTCAGAACATATAGCACGTTGCTGTAAGCAAGCACATTTTCATTCAAAGTTGCAAGATACTAGGTAGGAACAAGTTTGTATAGGTATTTCAAAGATGCCCAGAACTGAGCTAAACTTGGTCTGTGTCCAACTCCTAGAAATAACTTCATGCCCCATCTCCCTTACTTCCAGCTAGTAAGGATCACATAATTCCTAACAAAGTTTTGACACAGATTCCCAATTCGGGCATTCAGAACATATAGCACGTTGCTGTAAGCAAGCAGATTCTCATTCAAAGATGCAAGTTACTAGGTAGGAACAAGTTTGTATAGGTATTTCAAAGATGCCCAGAACTGAGCTAAACTTGGTCTGTGTCCAACTCCTAGACATAACTTCATGCCCCATCTCCCTTACTTCCAGCTAGTAAGGATCACATAATTCCTAACAAAGTTTTGACACAGATTCCCAATTCGGGCATTCAGAACATATAGCACGTTGCTGTAAGCAAGCACATTCTCATTCAAAGTTGCAAGTTACTATGTAGGAACAAGTTTGTATAGGTATTTCAAAGATGCCCGGAACTGAGCTAAACTTGGTATGTGTCCAACTCCTAGAAATAATTTCATGCCCCATCTCCCTTACTTCCAGCTAGTAAGGATCACATAATTCCTAACAAAGTTTTGACACAGATTGCCAATTCGGGCATTCAGAACATATAGCACGTTGCTGTAAGCAAGCACATTCTCATTCAAAGATGCAAGTTACTAGGTAGGAACAAGTTTGTATAGGTATTTCAAAGATGCCCAGAACTGAGCTAAACTTGGTATGTGTCCAACTCCTAGAAATAACTTCATGCCCCATCTCCCTTACTTCCAGCTAGTAAGGATCACATAATTCCTAACAAAGTTTTGACACAGATTGCCAATTCGGGCATTCAGAACATATAGCACGTTGCTGTAAGCATGCACATTCTCATTCAAAGATGCAAGTTACTATGTAGGAACAAGTTTGTATAGGTATTTCAAAGATGCCCAGAACTGAGCTAAAGTTGGTATGTCTCCAACTCCAAGAAATAACTTCATGCCCCATCTCCCTTACTTCCAGCTAGTAAGGATCACATAATTCCTAACAAAGTTTTGACACAGATTCCCAATTCGGGTATTCAGAACTTATAGCACGTTGCTGTAAGCAAGCACATTCTCATTCAAAGATGCAAGTTACTATGTAGGAACAAGTTTGTATAGGTATTTCAAAGATGCCCAGAACTGAGCTAAACTTGGTATGTGTCCAACTCCTAGAAATAACTTCATGCCCCATCTCCCTTACTTCCAGCTAGTAAGGATCACATAATTCCTAACAAAGTTTTGACACAGATTCCCAATTCGGGCATTCAGAACATATAGCACGTTGCTGTAAGCAAGCAGATTATCATTCAAAGATGCAAGATACTATGTAGGAACAAGTTTGTATAGGTATTTCAAAGATGCCCTGAACTGAGCTAAACTTGGTATGTGTCCAACTCCTAGAAATAACTTCATGCCCCATCTCCCTTACTTCCAGCTAGTAAGGATCACATAATTCCTAACAAAGTTTTGACACAGATTGCCAATTCGGGCATTCAGAACATATAGCACGTTGCTGTAAGCAAGCAGATTCTCATTCAAAGTTACAAGTTACTATGTAGGAACAAGTTTGTATAGGTATTTCAAAGATGCCCAGAACTGAGCTAAACTTGGTATGTGTCCAACTCCTAGAAATAACTTCATGCCCCATCTCCCTTACTTCCAGCTAGTAAGGATGACATAATTCCTAACAAAGTTTTGACACAGATTCCCAATTCGGGCATTCAGAACATATAGCACGTTGCTGTAAGCAAGCACATTTTCATTCAAAGTTGCAAGATACTAGGTAGGAACAAGTTTGTATAGGTATTTCAAAGATGCCCAGAAATGAGCTAAACTTGGTCTGTGTCCAACTCCTAGAAATAACTTCATGCCCCATCTCCCTTACTTCCAGCTAGTAAGGATCACATAATTCCTAACAAAGTTTTGACACAGATTCCCAATTCGGGCATTCAGAACATATAGCACGTTGCTGTAAGCAAGCAGATTCTCATTCCAAGATGCAAGTTACTAGGTAGGAACAAGTTTGTATAGGTATTTCAAAGATGCCCAGAACTGAGCTAAACTTGGTCTGTGTCCAACTCCTAGACATAACTTCATGCCCCATCTCCCTTACTTCCAGCTAGTAAGGATCACATAATTCCTAACAAAGTTTTGACACAGATTCCCAATTCGGGCATTCAGAACATATAGCACGTTGCTGTAAGCAAGCACATTCTCATTCAAAGTTGCAAGTTACTATGTAGGAACAAGTTTGTATAGGTATTTCAAAGATGCCCGGAACTGAGCTAAACTTGGTATGTGTCCAACTCCTAGAAATAATTTCATGCCCCATCTCCCTTACTTCCAGCTAGTAAGGATCACATAATTCCTAACAAAGTTTTGACACAGATTCCCAATTCGGGCATTCAGAACATATAGCACGTTGCTGTAAGCAAGCACATTCTCATTCAAAGATGCAAGTTTCTATGTAGGAACAAGTTTGTATAGGTATTTCAAAGATGCCCGGAACTGAGCTAAACTTGGTATGTGTCCAACTCCTAGAAATAATTTCATGCCCCATCTCCCTTACTTCCAGCTAGTAAGGATCACATAATTCCTAACAAAGTTTTGACACAGATTGCCAATTCGGGCATTCAGAACATATAGCACGTTGCTGTAAGCAAGCATATTTTCATTCAAAGTTGCAAGTTACTATGTAGGAACAAGTTTGTATAGGTATTTCAAAGATGCCCAGAACTGAGCTAAACTTGGTATGTGTCCAACTCCTAGAAATAACTTCATGCCCCATCTCCCTTACTTCCAGCTAGTAAGGATCACATAATTCCTAACAAAGTTTTGACACAGATTGCCTATTCGGGCATTCAGAACATATAGCACGTTGCTGTAAGCAAGCACATTCTCATTCAAAGTTGCAAGTTACTATGTAGGAACAAGTTTGTATAGGTATTTCAAAGATGCCCAGAACTGAGCTAAACTTGGTATGTGTCCAACTCCTAGAAATAACTTCATGCCCCATCTCCCTTACTTCCAGCTAGTAAGGATCACATAATTCCTAACAAAGTTTTGACACAGATTCCCAATTCGGGCATTCAGAACATATAGCACGTTGCTGTAAGCAGGCACATTCTCATTCAAAGTTGCAAGTTACTATGTAGGAACAAGTTTGTATAGGTATTTCAAAGATGCCCAGAACTGAGCTAAACTTGGTATGTGTCCAACTCCTAGAAATAACTTCATGCCCCATCTCCCTTACTTCCAGCTAGTAAGGATCACATAATTCCTAACAAAGTTTTGACACAGATTCCCAATTCGGGCATTCAGAACATATAGCATGTTGCTGTAAGCAAGCAGATTCTCATTCAAAGTTGCAAGTTACTATGTAGGAACAAGTTTGTATAGGTATTTCAAAGATGCCCAGAACTGAGCTAAACTTGGTATGTGTCCAACTCCTAGAAATAACTTCATGCCCCATCTGCCTTACTTCCAGCTAGTAAGGATCACATAATTCCTAACAAAGTTTTGACACAGATTCCCAATTCGGGCATTCAGAACATATAGCACGTTGCTGTAAGCAAGCAGATTCTCATTCAAAGATGCAAGTTACTATGTAGGAACAAGTTTGTATAGGTATTTGAAAGATGCCCAGAACTGAGCTAAACTTGGTATGTGTCCAACTCCTAGAAATAACTTCATGCCCCATCTCCCTTACTTCCACCTAGTAAGGATCATAAAATTCCTAACAAAGTTTTGACACAGATTGCCAATTCGGGCATTCAGAACATATAGCACGTTGCTGTAAGCAAGCAGATTCTCATTCAAAGATGCAAGTTACTATGTAGGAACAAGTTTGTATAGGTATTTCAAAGATGCCCAGAACTGAGCTAAACTTGGTATGTGTCCAACTCCTAGAAATAACTTCATGCCCCATCTCCCTTACTTCCAGCTAGTAAGGATCACATAATTCCTAAAAAAGTTTTGACACAGATTCCCAATTCGGGCATTCAGAACATATAGCACGTTGCTGTAGGCAAGCAGATTCTCATTCAAAGTTGCAAGTTACTATGTAGGAACAAGTTTGTATAGGTATTTCAAAGATGCCCAGAACTGAGCTAAACTTGGTATGTGTCCAACTCCTAGAAATAACTTCATGCCCCATCTCCCTTACTTCCAGCTAGTAAGGATCACATAATTCCTAACAAAGTTTTGACACAGATTCCCAATTCGGGCATTCAGAACATATAGCACGTTGCTGTAAGCAAGCAGATTCTCATTCAAAGATGCAAGTTACTATGTAGGAACAAGTTTGTATAGGTATTTCAAAGATGCCCAGAACTGAGCTAAACTTGGTATGTGTCCAACTCCTAGAAATAACTTCATGCCCCATCTCCCTTACTTCCAGCTAGTAAGGATCACATAATTCCTAAAAAAGTTTTGACACAGATTCCCAATTCGGGCATTCAGAACATATAGCACGTTGCTGTAAGCAAGCAGATTCTCATTCAAAGTTGCAAGTTACTATGTAGGAACAAGTTTGTATAGGTATTTCAAAGATGCCCAGAACTGAGCTAAACTTGGTATGTGTCCAACTCCTAGAAATAACTTCATGCCCCATCTCCCTTACTTCCAGCTAGTAAGGATCACATAATTCCTAACAAAGTTTTGACACAGATTCCCAATTCGGGCATTCAGAACATATAGCACGTTGCTGTAAGCAAGCAGATTCTCATTCAAAGATGCAAGTTACTATGTAGGAACAAGTTTGTATAGGTATTTCAAAGATGCCCAGAACTGAGCTAAACTTGGTATGTGTCCAACTCCTAGAAATAACTTCATGCCCCATCTCCCTTACTTCCAGCTAGTAAGGATCACATAATTCCTAACAAAGTTTTGACACAGATTCCCAATTCGGGCATTCAGAACATATAGCACGTTGCTGTAAGCAAGCACATTCTCATTCAAAGTTGCAAGTTACTATGTAGGAACAAGTTTGTATAGGTATTTCAAAGATGCCCAGAACTGAGCTAAACTTGGTATGTGTCCACTCCTAGAAATAACTTCATGCCCCATCTCCCTTACTTCCAGCTAGTAAGGATCACATAATTCCTAACAAAGTTTTGACACAGATTGCCAATTCGGGCATTCAGAACATATAGCACGTTGCTGTAAGCAAGCAGATTCTCATTCAAAGTTGCAAGTTACTATTTAGGAACAAGTTTGTATAGGTATTTCAAAGATGCCCAGAACTGAGCTAAACTTGGTATGTGTCCAACTCCTAGAAATAACTTCATGCCCCATCTCCCTTACTTCCAGCTAGTAAGGATCATATAATTCCTAACAAAGTTTTGACACAGATTCCCAATTCGGGCATTCAGAACATATAGCACGTTGCTGTAAGCAAGCACATTTTCATTCAAAGTTGCAAGTTACTATGTAGGAACAAGTTTGTATAGGTATTTCAAAGATGCCCAGAACTGAGCTAAACTTGGTATGTGTCCAACTCCTAGAAATAACTTCATGCCCCATCTCCCTTACTTCCAGCTAGTAAGGATAACATAATTCCTAAAAAAGTTTTGACACAGATTCCCAATTCGGGCATTCAGAACATATAGCACGTTGCTGTAAGCAAGCAGATTCTCATTCAAAGATGCAAGTTACTATGTAGGAACAAGTTTGTATAGGTATTTCAAAGATGCCCAGAACTGAGCTAAACTTGGTATGTGTCCAACTCCTTGAAATAACTTCATGCCCCATCTGCCTTACTTCCAGCTAGTAAGGATCACATAATTCCTAACAAAGTTTTGACACAGATTCCCAATTCGGGCATTCAGAACATATAGCACGTTGCTGTAAGCAAGCAGATTCTCATTCAAAGATGCAAGTTACTATGTAGGAACAAGTTTGTATAGGTATTTCAAAGATGCCCAGAACTGAGCTAAACTTGGTATGTGTCCAACTCCTAGAAATAACTTCATGCCCCATCTGCCTTACTTCCAGCTAGTAAGGATCACATAATTCCTAACAAAGTTTTGACACAGATTCCCAATTCGGGCATTCAGAACATATAGCACGTTGCTGTAAGCAAGCAGATTCTCATTCAAAGATGCAAGTTACTATGTAGGAACAAGTTTGTATAGGTATTTCAAAGATGCCCAGAACTGAGCTAAACTTGGTATGTGTCCAACTCCTAGAAATAACTTCATGCCCCATCTCCCTTACTTCCAGCTAGTAAGGATGACATAATTCCTAACAAAGTTTTGACACAGATTCCCAATTCGGGCATTCAGAACATATAGCACGTTGCTGTAAGCAAGCACATTTTCATTCAAAGTTGCAAGTTACTATGTAGGAACAAGTTTGTATAGGTATTTCAAAGATGCCCAGAACTGAGCTAAACTTGGTATGTGTCCAACTCCTAGAAATAACTTCATGCCCCATCTCCCTTACTTCCAGCTAGTAAGGATGACATAATTCCTAACAAAGTTTTGACACAGATTCCCAATTCGGGCATTCAGAACATATAGCACGTTGCTGTAAGCAAGCAGATTCTCATTCAAAGATGCAAGTTACTAGGTAGGAACAAGTTTGTATAGGTATTTCAAAGATGCCCAGAACTGAGCTAAACTTGGTATGTGTCCAACTCCTAGAAATAACTTCATGCCCCATCTCCCTTACTTCCAGCTAGTAAGGATGACATAATTCCTAACAAAGTTTTGACACAGATTCCCAATTCGGGCATTCAGAACATATAGCACGTTGCTGTAAGCAAGCAGATTCTCATTCAAAGATGCAAGTTACTATGTAGGAACAAGTTTGTATAGGTATTTCAAAGATGCCCAGAACTGAGCTAAACTTGGTATGTGTCCAACTCCTAGAAATAACTTCATGCCCCATCTCCCTTACTTCCAGCTAGTAAGGATCACATAATTCCTAAAAAAGTTTTGACACAGATTCCCAATTCGGGCATTCAGAACATATAGCACGTTGCTGTAAGCAAGCAGATTCTCATTCAAAGTTGCAAGTTACTATGTAGGAACAAGTTTGTATAGGTATTTCAAAGATGCCCAGAACTGAGCTAAACTTGGTATGTGTCCAACTCCTAGAAATAACTTCATGCCCCATCTCCCTTACTTCCAGCTAGTAAGGATCACATAATTCCTAACAAAGTTTTGACACAGATTCCCAATTCGGGCATTCAGAACATATAGCACGTTGCTGTAAGCAAGCAGATTCTCATTCAAAGATGCAAGTTACTATGTAGGAACAAGTTTGTATAGGTATTTCAAAGATGCCCAGAACTGAGCTAAACTTGGTATGTGTCCAACTCCTAGAAATAACTTCATGCCCCATCTCCCTTACTTCCAGCTAGTAAGGATCACATAATTCCTAACAAAGTTTTGACACAGATTCCCAATTCGGGCATTCAGAACATATAGCACGTTGCTGTAAGCAAGCACATTCTCATTCAAAGATGCAAGTTACTATGTAGGAACAAGTTTGTATAGGTATTTCAAAGATGCCCAGAACTGAGCTAAACTTGGTATGTGTCCAACTCCTAGAAATAACTTCATGCCCCATCTCCCTTACTTCCAGCTAGTAAGGATCACATAATTCCTAACAAAGTTTTGACACAGATTGCCAATTCGGGCATTCAGAACATATAGCACGTTGCTGTAAGCAAGCAGATTCTCATTCAAAGTTGCAAGTTACTATGTAGGAACAAGTTTGTATAGGTATTTCAAAGATGCCCAGAACTGAGCTAAACTTGGTATGTGTCCAACTCCTAGAAATAACTTCATGCCCCATCTCCCTTACTTCCAGCTAGTAAGGATCACATAATTCCTAACAAAGTTTTGACACAGATTCCCAATTCGGGCATTCAGAACATATAGCACGTTGCTGTAAGCAAGCAGATTCTCATTCAAAGATGCAAGTTACTATGTAGGAACAAGTTTGTATAGGTATTTCAAAGATGCCCAGAACTGAGCTAAACTTGGTATGTGTCCAACTCCTAGAAATAACTTCATGCCCCATCTCCCTTACTTCCAGCTAGTAAGGATCACATAATTCCTAAAAAAGTTTTGACACAGATTCCCAATTCGGGCATTCAGAACATATAGCACGTTGCTGTAAGCAAGCAGATTCTCATTCAAAGTTGCAAGTTACTATGTAGGAACAAGTTTGTATAGGTATTTCAAAGATGCCCAGAACTGAGCTAAACTTGGTATGTGTCCAACTCCTAGAAATAACTTCATGCCCCATCTCCCTTACTTCCAGCTAGTAAGGATCACATAATTCCTAACAAAGTTTTGACACAGATTCCCAATTCGGGCATTCAGAACATATAGCACGTTGCTGTAAGCAAGCAGATTCTCATTCAAAGATGCAAGTTACTATGTAGGAACAAGTTTGTATAGGTATTTCAAAGATGCCCAGAACTGAGCTAAACTTGGTATGTGTCCAACTCCTAGAAATAACTTCATGCCCCATCTCCCTTACTTCCAGCTAGTAAGGATCACATAATTCCTAACAAAGTTTTGACACAGATTCCCAATTCGGGCATTCAGAACATATAGCACGTTGCTGTAAGCAAGCACATTCTCATTCAAAGTTGCAAGTTACTATGTAGGAACAAGTTTGTATAGGTATTTCAAAGATGCCCAGAACTGAGCTAAACTTGGTATGTGTCCACTCCTAGAAATAACTTCATGCCCCATCTCCCTTACTTCCAGCTAGTAAGGATCACATAATTCCTAACAAAGTTTTGACACAGATTGCCAATTCGGGCATTCAGAACATATAGCACGTTGCTGTAAGCAAGCAGATTCTCATTCAAAGTTGCAAGTTACTATTTAGGAACAAGTTTGTATAGGTATTTCAAAGATGCCCAGAACTGAGCTAAACTTGGTATGTGTCCAACTCCTAGAAATAACTTCATGCCCCATCTGCCTTACTTCCAGCTAGTAAGGATCACATAATTCCTAACAAAGTTTTGACACAGATTCCCAATTCGGGCATTCAGAACATATAGCACGTTGCTGTAAGCAAGCAGATTCTCATTCAAAGATGCAAGTTACTATGTGGGAACAAGTTTGTATAGGTATTTCAAAGATGCCCAGAACTGAGCTAAACTTGGTATGTGTCCAACTCCTAGAAATAACTTCATGCCCCATCTCCCTTACTTCCAGCTAGTAAGGATCATATAATTCCTAACAAAGTTTTGACACAGATTCCCAATTCGGGCATTCAGAACATATAGCACGTTGCTGTAAGCAAGCACATTTTCATTCAAAGTTGCAAGTTACTATGTAGGAACAAGTTTGTATAGGTATTTCAAAGATGCCCAGAACTGAGCTAAACTTGGTATGTGTCCAACTCCTAGAAATAACTTCATGCCCCATCTCCCTTACTTCCAGCTAGTAAGGATAACATAATTCCTAACAAAGTTTTGACACAGATTCCCAATTCGGGCATTCAGAACATATAGCACGTTGCTGTAAGCAAGCAGATTCTCATTCAAAGATGCAAGTTACTATGTAGGAACAAGTTTGTATAGGTATTTCAAAGATGCCCAGAACTGAGCTAAACTTGGTATGTGTCCAACTCCTTGAAATAACTTCATGCCCCATCTGCCTTACTTCCAGCTAGTAAGGATCACATAATTCCTAACAAAGTTTTGACACAGATTCCCAATTCGGGCATTCAGAACATATAGCACGTTGCTGTAAGCAAGCAGATTCTCATTCAAAGATGCAAGTTACTATGTAGGAACAAGTTTGTATAGGTATTTCAAAGATGCCCAGAACTGAGCTAAACTTGGTATGTGTCCAACTCCTAGAAATAACTTCATGCCCCATCTGCCTTACTTCCAGCTAGTAAGGATCACATAATTCCTAACAAAGTTTTGACACAGATTCCCAATTCGGGCATTCAGAACATATAGCACGTTGCTGTAAGCAAGCAGATTCTCATTCAAAGATGCAAGTTACTATGTAGGAACAAGTTTGTATAGGTATTTCAAAGATGCCCAGAACTGAGCTAAACTTGGTATGTGTCCAACTCCTAGAAATAACTTCATGCCCCATCTCCCTTACTTCCAGCTAGTAAGGATGACATAATTCCTAACAAAGTTTTGACACAGATTCCCAATTCGGGCATTCAGAACATATAGCACGTTGCTGTAAGCAAGCACATTTTCATTCAAAGTTGCAAGTTACTATGTAGGAACAAGTTTGTATAGGTATTTCAAAGATGCCCAGAACTGAGTTAAACTTGGTATGTGTCCAACTCCTAGAAATAACTTCATGCCCCATCTCCCTTACTTCCAGCTAGTAAGGATGACATAATTCCTAACAAAGTTTTGACACAGATTCCCAATTCGGGCATTCAGAACATATAGCACGTTGCTGTAAGCAAGCAGATTGTCATTCAAAGATGCAAGTTACTAGGTAGGAACAAGTTTGTATAGGTATTTCAAAGATGCCCAGAACTGAGCTAAACTTGGTATGTGTCCAACTCCTAGAAATAACTTCATGCCCCATCTCCCTTACTTCCAGCTAGTAAGGATGACATAATTCCTAACAAAGTTTTGACACAGATTCCCAATTCGGGCATTCAGAACATATAGCACGTTGCTGTAAGCAAGCAGATTCTCATTCAAAGATGCAAGTTACTAGGTAGGAACAAGTTTGTATAGGTATTTCAAAGATGCCCAGAACTGAGCTAAACTTGGTATGTGTCCAACTCCTAGAAATAACTTCATGCCCCATCTCCCTTACTTCCAGCTAGTAAGGATCACATAATTCCTAACAAAGTTTTGACACAGATTCCCATTTCGGGCATTCAGAACATATAGCACGTTGCTGTAAGCAAGCAGATTCTCATTCAAAGATGGAAGTTACTATGTAGGAACAAGTTTGTATAGGTATTTCAAAGATGCCCAGAACTGAGCTAAACTTGGTATGTGTCCAACTCCTAGAAATAACTTCATGCCCCATCTCCCTTACTTTCAGCTAGTAAGGATCACATAATTCCTAACAAAGTTTTGACACAGATTGCCAATTCGGGCATTCAGAACATATAGCACGTTGCTGTAAGCAAGCACATTCTCATTCAAAGTTGCAAGTTACTAGGTAGGAACAAGTTTGTATAGGTATTTCAAAGATGCCCAGAACTGAGCTAAACTTGGTATGTGTCCAACTCCTAGAAATAACTTCATGCCCCATCTCCCTTACTTCCAGCTAGTAAGGATCACATAATTCCTAACAAAGTTTTGACACAGATTCCCAATTCAGGCATTCAGAACATATAGCACGTTGCTGTAAGCAAGCAGATTCTCATTCAAAGTTGCAAGTTACTATGTAGGAACCAGTTTGTATAGGTATTTCAAAGATGCCCAGAACTGAGCTAAACTTGGTATGTGTCCAACTCCTAGAAATAACTTCATGCCCCATCTCCCTTACTTCCAGCTAGTAAGGATCACATAATTCCTAACAAAGTTTTGACACAGATTCCCAATTCGGGCATTCAGAACATATAGCACGTTGCTGTAAGCAAGCACATTTTCATTCAAAGTTGCAAGTTACTATGTAGGAACAAGTTTGTATAGGTATTTCAAAGATGCCCAGAACTGAGCTAAACTTGGTATGTGTCCAACTCCTAGAAATAACTTCATGCCCCATCTCCCTTACTTCCAGCTAGTAAGGATGACATAATTCCTAACAAAGTTTTGACACAGATTCCCAATTCGGGCATTCAGAACATATAGCACGTTGCTGTGAGCAAGCAGATTCTCATTCAAAGTTGCAAGTTACTATGTAGGAACAAGATGTATAGGTATTTCAAAGATGCCCAGAACTGAGCTAAACTTGGTATGTGTCCAACTCCTAGAAATAACTTCATGCCCCATCTCCCTTACTTCCAGCTAGTAAGGATCACATAATTCCTAACAAAGTTTTGACACAGATTCCCAATTCGGGCATTCAGAACATATAGCACGTTGCTGTAAGCAAGCACATTCTCATTCAAAGTTGCAAGTTACTATGTAGGAACAAGTTTGTATAGGTATTTCAAAGATGCCCAGAACTGAGCTAAACTTGGTATGTGTCCAACTCCTAGAAATAACTTCATACCCCATCTCCCTTACTTCCAGCTAGTAAGGATCACATAATTCCTAACAAAGTTTTGACACAGATTCCCAATTCGGGCATTCAGAACATATAGCACGTTGCTGTAAGCAAGCAGATTCTCATTCAAAGTTGTAAGTTACTATGTAGGAACAAGTTTGTATAGGTATTTCAAAGATGCCCAGAACTGAGCTAAACTTGGTATGTGTCCAACTCCTAGAAATAACTTCATGCCTCATCTCCCTTACTTCCAGCTAGTAAGGATCACATAATTCCTAACAAAGTTTTGACACAGATTCCCAATTCGGGCATTCAGAACATACAGCACGTTGCTGTAAGCAAGCACATTTTCATTGAAAGTTGCAAGTTACTATGTAGGAACAAGTTTGTATAGGTATTTCAAAGATGCCCAGAACTGAGCTAAACTTGGTATGTGTCCAACTCCTAGAAATAACTTCATGCCCCATCTCCCTTACTTCCAGCTAGTAAGGATCACATAATTCCTAACAAAGTTTTGACACAGATTCCCAATTCGGGCATTCAGAACATATAGCACGTTGCTGTGAGCAAGCAGATTCTCATTCAAAGATGCAAGTTACTAGATAGGAACAAGTTTGTATAGGTATTTCAAAGATGCCCAGAACTGAGCTAAACTTGGTATGTGTCCAACTCCTAGAAATAACTTCAAGCCCCATCTCCCTTACTTCCAGCTAGTAAGGATCACATAATTCCTAACAAAGTTTTGACACAGATTGCCAATTCGGGCATTCAGAACATATAGCACGTTGCTGTAAGCAAGCACATTTTCATTCAAAGTTGCAAGTTACTATGTAGGAACAAGTTTGTATAGGTATTTCAAAGATGCCCAGAACTGAGCTAAACTTGGTATGTGTCCAACTCCTAGAAATAATTTCATGACCCATCTCCCTTACTTCCAGCTAGTAAGGATCACATAATTCCTAACAAAGTTTTGACACAGATTCCCAATTCGGGCATTCAGAACATATAGCACGTTGCTGTAAGCAAGCACATTCTCATTCAAAGTTGCAAGTTACTATGTAGGAACAAGTTTGTATAGGTATTTCAAAGATGCCCAGAACTGAGCTAAACTTGGTATGTGTCCAACTCCTAGAAATAACTTCATGCCCCATCTCCCTTACTTCCAGCTGGTAAGGATCACATAATTCCTTACAAAGTTTTGACACAGATTCCGAATTCGGGCATTCAGAACATATAGCACGTTGCTGTAAGCAAGCACATTTTCATTCAAAGTTGCAAGTTACTATGTAGGAACAAGTTTGTATAGGTATTTCAAAGATGCCCAGAACTGAGCTAAACTTGGTATGTGTCCAACTCCTAGAAATAACTTCATGCCCCATCTCCCTTACTTCCAGCTAGTAAGGATCACATAATTCCTAACAAAGTTTTGACACAGAATGCCAATTCGGGCATTCAGAACATATAGCACGTTGCTGTAAGCAAGCAGATTCTCATTCAAAGATGCAAGTTACTAGGTAGGAACAAGTTTGTATAGGTATTTCAAAGATGCCGAGAACTGAGCTAAACTTGGTATGTGTCCAACTCCTAGAAATAACTTCAAGCCCCATCTCCCTTACTTCCAGCTAGTAAGGATCACATAATTCCTAACAAAGTTTTGACACAGATTCCCAATTCGGGCATTCAGAACATATAGCACGTTGCTGTAAGCAAGCACATTTTCATTCAAAGTTGCATACTACTAGGTAGGAACAAGTTTGTATAGGTATTTCAAAGATGCCCAGAACTGAGCTAAACTTGGTATGTGTCCAACTCCTAGAAATAACTTCATGCCCCATCTCCCTTACTTCCAGCTAGTAAGGATCACATAATTCCTAACAAAATTTTGACACAGATTCCCAATTCGGGCATTCAGAACATATAGCACGTTGCTGTAAGCAGGCACATTTTCATTCAAAGTTGCAAGTTACTATGTAGGAACAAGTTTGTATAGGTATTTCAAAGATGCCCAGAACTGAGCTAAACTTGGTATGTGTCCAACTCCTAGAAATAACTTCATGCCCCATCTCCCTTACTTCCAGCTAGTAAGGATCACATAATTCCTAACAAAGTTTTGACACAGATTCCCAATTCGGGCATTCAGAACATATAGCACGTTGCTGTAAGCAAGCAGATTCTCATTCAAAGTTGCAAGTTACTATGTAGGAACAAGTTTGTATAGGTATTTCAAAGATGCCCAGAACTGAGCTAAACTTGGTATGTGTCCAACTCCTAGAAATAACTTCATGCCCCATCTCCCTTACTTCCAGCTAGTAAGGATCACATAATTCCTAACAAAGTTTTGACACAGATTCCCAATTCGGGCATTCAGAACATATAGCACGTTGCTGTAAGCAAGCACATTCTCATTCAAAGATGCAAGTTACTATGTAGGAACAAGTTTGTATAGGTATTTCAAAGATGCCCAGAACTGAGCTAAACTTGGTATGTGTCCAACTCCTAGAAATAACTTCATGCCCCATCTCCCTTACTTCCAGCTAGTAAGGATCACATAATTCCTAACAAAGTTTTGACACAGATTCCCAATTCGGGCATTCAGAACATATAGCACGTTGCTGTAAGCAAGCAGATTCTCATTCAAAGATGCAAGTTACTATGTAGGAACAAGTTTGTATAGGTATTTCAAAGATGCCCAGAACTGAGCTAAACTTGGTATGTGTCCAACTCCTAGAAATAACTTCATGCCCCATCTCCCTTACTTCCAGCTAGTAAGGATCACATAATTCCTAACAAAGTTTTGACACAGATTCCCAATTCGGGCATTCAGAACATATAGCACGTTGCTGTAAGCAAGCAGATTCTCATTCAAAGATGCAAGTTACTATGTAGGAACAAGTTTGTATAGGTATTTCAAAGATGCCCAGAACTGAGCTAAACTTGGTATGTGTCCAACTCCAAGAAATAACTTCATGCCCCATCTCCCTTACTTCCAGCTAGTAAGGATCACATAATTCCTAACAAAGTTTTGACACAGATTCCCAATTCGGGCATTCAGAACATATAGCACGTTGCTGTAAGCAAGCACATTCTCATTCAAAGTTGCAAGTTACTATGTAGGAACAAGTTTGTATAGGTATTTCAAAGATGCCCAGAACTGAGCTAAACTTGGTATGTGTCCAACTCCTAGAAATAACTTCATGCCCCATCTCCCTTACTTCCAGCTAGTAAGGTTCACATAATTCCTAACAAAGTTTTGACACAGATTCCCAATTCGGGCATTCAGAACATATAGCACGTTGCTGTAAGCAAGCACATTCTCATTCAAAGTTGCAAGTTACTATGTAGGAACAAGTTTGTATAGGTATTTCAAAGATGCCCAGAACTGAAATAAACTTGGTATGTGTCCAACTCCTAGAAATAACTTCATGCCCCATCTCCCTTACTTCCAGCTAGTAAGGATCACATAATTCCTAACAAAGTTTTGACACAGATTCCCAATTCGGGCATTCAGAACATATAGCACGTTGCTGTAGGCAAGCACATTCTCATTCAAAGTTGCAAGTTACTATGTAGGAACAAGTTTGTATAGGTATTTCAAAGATGCCCAGAACTGAGCTAAACTTGGTATGTGTCCAACTCCTAGAAATAACTTCATGCCCCATCTCCCTTACTTCCAGCTAGTAAGGATCACATAATTCCTAACAAAGTTTTGACACAGAATGCCAATTCGGGCATTCAGAACATATAGCACGTTGCTGTAGGCAAGCACATTCTCATTCAAAGTTGCAAGTTACTATGTAGGAACAAGTTTGTATAGGTATTTCAAAGATGCCCAGAACTGAGCTAAACTTGGTATGTGTCCAACTCCTAGAAATAACTTCATGCCCCATCTCCCTTACTTCCAGCTAGTAAGGATCACATAATTCCTAACAAAGTTTTGACACAGAATGCCAATTCGGGCATTCAGAACATATAGCACGTTGCTGTAAGCAAGCAGATTCTCATTCAAAGATGCAAGTTACTAGGTAGGAACAAGTTTGTATAGGTATTTCAAAGATGCCGAGAACTGAGCTAAACTTGGTATGTGTCCAACTCCTAGAAATAACTTCAAGCCCCATCTCCCTTACTTCCAGCTAGTAAGGATCACATAATTCCTAACAAAGTTTTGACACAGATTCCCAATTCGGGCATTCAGAACATATAGCACGTTGCTGTAAGCAAGCACATTTTCATTCAAAGTTGCATACTACTAGGTAGGAACAAGTTTGTATAGGTATTTCAAAGATGCCCAGAACTGAGCTAAACTTGGTATGTGTCCAACTCCTAGAAATAACTTCATGCCCCATCTCCCTTACTTCCAGCTAGTAAGGATCACATAATTCCTAACAAAATTTTGACACAGATTCCCAATTCGGGCATTCAGAACATATAGCACGTTGCTGTAAGCAGGCACATTTTCATTCAAAGTTGCAAGTTACTATGTAGGAACAAGTTTGTATAGGTATTTCAAAGATGCCCAGAACTGAGCTAAACTTGGTATGTGTCCAACTCCTAGAAATAACTTCATGCCCCATCTCCCTTACTTCCAGCTAGTAAGGATCACATAATTCCTAACAAAGTTTTGACACAGATTCCCAATTCGGGCATTCAGAACATATAGCACGTTGCTGTAAGCAAGCAGATTCTCATTCAAAGTTGCAAGTTACTATGTAGGAACAAGTTTGTATAGGTATTTCAAAGATGCCCAGAACTGAGCTAAACTTGGTATGTGTCCAACTCCTAGAAATAACTTCATGCCCCATCTCCCTTACTTCCAGCTAGTAAGGATCACATAATTCCTAACAAAGTTTTGACACAGATTCCCAATTCGGGCATTCAGAACATATAGCACGTTGCTGTAAGCAAGCACATTCTCATTCAAAGATGCAAGTTACTATGTAGGAACAAGTTTGTATAGGTATTTCAAAGATGCCCAGAACTGAGCTAAACTTGGTATGTGTCCAACTCCTAGAAATAACTTCATGCCCCATCTCCCTTACTTCCAGCTAGTAAGGATCACATAATTCCTAACAAAGTTTTGACACAGATTCCCAATTCGGGCATTCAGAACATATAGCACGTTGCTGTAAGCAAGCAGATTCTCATTCAAAGATGCAAGTTACTATGTAGGAACAAGTTTGTATAGGTATTTCAAAGATGCCCAGAACTGAGCTAAACTTGGTATGTGTCCAACTCCTAGAAATAACTTCATGCCCCATCTCCCTTACTTCCAGCTAGTAAGGATCACATAATTCCTAACAAAGTTTTGACACAGATTCCCAATTCGGGCATTCAGAACATATAGCACGTTGCTGTAAGCAAGCAGATTCTCATTCAAAGATGCAAGTTACTATGTAGGAACAAGTTTGTATAGGTATTTCAAAGATGCCCAGAACTGAGCTAAACTTGGTATGTGTCCAACTCCAAGAAATAACTTCATGCCCCATCTCCCTTACTTCCAGCTAGTAAGGATCACATAATTCCTAACAAAGTTTTGACACAGATTCCCAATTCGGGCATTCAGAACATATAGCACGTTGCTGTAAGCAAGCACATTCTCATTCAAAGTTGCAAGTTACTATGTAGGAACAAGTTTGTATAGGTATTTCAAAGATGCCCAGAACTGAGCTAAACTTGGTATGTGTCCAACTCCTAGAAATAACTTCATGCCCCATCTCCCTTACTTCCAGCTAGTAAGGTTCACATAATTCCTAACAAAGTTTTGACACAGATTCCCAATTCGGGCATTCAGAACATATAGCACGTTGCTGTAAGCAAGCACATTCTCATTCAAAGTTGCAAGTTACTATGTAGGAACAAGTTTGTATAGGTATTTCAAAGATGCCCAGAACTGAAATAAACTTGGTATGTGTCCAACTCCTAGAAATAACTTCATGCCCCATCTCCCTTACTTCCAGCTAGTAAGGATCACATAATTCCTAACAAAGTTTTGACACAGATTCCCAATTCGGGCATTCAGAACATATAGCACGTTGCTGTAGGCAAGCACATTCTCATTCAAAGTTGCAAGTTACTATGTAGGAACAAGTTTGTATAGGTATTTCAAAGATGCCCAGAACTGAGCTAAACTTGGTATGTGTCCAACTCCTAGAAATAACTTCATGCCCCATCTCCCTTACTTCCAGCTAGTAAGGATCACATAATTCCTAACAAAGTTTTGACACAGATTCCCAATTCGGGCATTCAGAACATATAGCACGTTGCTGTAGGCAAGCAGATTCTCATTCAAAGATGCAAGTTACTATGTAGGAACAAGTTTGTATAGGTATTTCAAAGATGCCCAGAACTGAGCTAAACTTGGTATGTGTCCAACTCCTAGAAATAACTTCATGCCCCATCTCCCTTACTTCCAGCTAGTAAGGATCACATAATTCCTAACAAAGTTTTGACACAGATTCCCAAATCGGGCATTCAGAACATATAGCACGTTGCTGCAAGCAAGCACATTCTCATTCAAAGTTGCAAGTTACTATGTAGGAACAAGTTTGTATAGGTATTTCAAAGATGCCCAGAACTGAGCTAAACTTGGTATGGCTCCAACTCCAAGAAATAACTTCATGCCCCATCTCCCTTACTTCCAGCTAGTAAGGATCACATAATTCCTAACAAAGTTTTGACACAGATTCCCAATTCGGGCATTCAGAACATATAGCACGTTGCTGTACGCAAGCACATTCTCATTCAAAGTTGCAAGTTACTATGTAGGAACAAGTTTGTATAGGTATTTCAAAGATGCCCAGAACTGAGCTAAACTTGGTATGTGTCCAACTCCTAGAAATAACTTCATGCCCCATCTCCCTTACTTCCAGCTAGTAAGGATCACATAATTCCTAACAAAGTTTTGACACAGATTCCCAATTCGGGCATTCAGAACATATAGCACGTTGCTGTAAGCAAGCAGATTCTCATTCAAAGATGCAAGTTACTAGGTAGGAACAAGTTTGTATAGGTATTTCAAAGATGCCCAGAACTGAGCTAAACTTGGTATGTGTCCAACTCCTAGAAATAACTTCATGCCCCATCTCCCTTACTTCCAGCTAGTAAGGATGACATAATTCCTAACAAAGTTTTGACACAGATTCCCAATTCGGGCATTCAGAACATATAGCACGTTGCTGTAAGCAAGCAGATTCTCATTCAAAGATGCAAGTTACTAGGTAGGAACAAGTTTGTATAGGTATTTCAAAGATGCCCAGAACTGAGCTAAACTTGGTATGTGTCCAACTCCTAGAAATAACTTCATGCCCCATCTCCCTTACTTCCAGCTAGTAAGGATCACATAATTCCTAACAAAGTTTTGACACAGATTTCCATTTCGGGCATTCAGAACATATAGCACGTTGCTGTAAGCAAGCAGATTCTCATTCAAAGATGGAAGTTACTATGTAGGAACAAGTTTGTATAGGTATTTCAAAGATGCCCAGAACTGAGCTAAACTTGGTATGTGTCCAACTCCTAGAAATAACTTCATGCCCCATCTCCCTTACTTTCAGCTAGTAAGGATCACATAATTCCTAACAAAGTTTTGACACAGATTGCCAATTCGGGCATTCAGAACATATAGCACGTTGCTGTAAGCAAGCACATTCTCATTCAAAGTTGCAAGTTACTAGGTAGGAACAAGTTTGTATAGGTATTTCAAAGATGCCCAGAACTGAGCTAAACTTGGTATGTGTCCAACTCCTAGAAATAACTTCATGCCCCATCTCCCTTACTTCCAGCTAGTAAGGATCACATAATTCCTAACAAAGTTTTGACACAGATTCCCAATTCAGGCATTCAGAACATATAGCACGTTGCTGTAAGCAAGCAGATTCTCATTCAAAGTTGCAAGTTACTATGTAGGAACCAGTTTGTATAGGTATTTCAAAGATGCCCAGAACTGAGCTAAACTTGGTATGTGTTCAACTCCTAGAAATAACTTCATGCCCCATCTCCCTTACTTCCAGCTAGTAAGGATCACATAATTCCTAACAAAGTTTTGACACAGATTCCCAATTCGGGCATTCAGAACATATAGCACGTTGCTGTAAGCAAGCACATTTTCATTCAAAGTTGCATACTACTAGGTAGGAACAAGTTTGTATAGGTATTTCAAAGATGCCCAGAACTGAGCTAAACTTGGTATGTGTCCAACTCCTAGAAATAACTTCATGCCCCATCTCCCTTACTTCCAGCTAGTAAGGATCACATAATTCCTAACAAAATTTTGACACAGATTCCCAATTCGGGCATTCAGAACATATAGCACGTTGCTGTAAGCAGGCACATTTTCATTCAAAGTTGCAAGTTACTATGTAGGAACAAGTTTGTATAGGTATTTCAAAGATGCCCAGAACTGAGCTAAACTTGGTATGTGTCCAACTCCTAGAAATAACTTCATGCCCCATCTCCCTTACTTCCAGCTAGTAAGGATCACATAATTCCTAACAAAGTTTTGACACAGATTCCCAATTCGGGCATTCAGAACATATAGCACGTTGCTGTAAGCAAGCAGATTCTCATTCAAAGTTGCAAGTTACTATGTAGGAACAAGTTTGTATAGGTATTTCAAAGATGCCCAGAACTGAGCTAAACTTGGTATGTGTCCAACTCCTAGAAATAACTTCATGCCCCATCTCCCTTACTTCCAGCTAGTAAGGATCACATAATTCCTAACAAAGTTTTGACACAGATTCCCAATTCGGGCATTCAGAACATATAGCACGTTGCTGTAAGCAAGCACATTCTCATTCAAAGATGCAAGTTACTATGTAGGAACAAGTTTGTATAGGTATTTCAAAGATGCCCAGAACTGAGCTAAACTTGGTATGTGTCCAACTCCTAGAAATAACTTCATGCCCCATCTCCCTTACTTCCAGCTAGTAAGGATCACATAATTCCTAACAAAGTTTTGACACAGATTCCCAATTCGGGCATTCAGAACATATAGCACGTTGCTGTAAGCAAGCAGATTCTCATTCAAAGATGCAAGTTACTATGTAGGAACAAGTTTGTATAGGTATTTCAAAGATGCCCAGAACTGAGCTAAACTTGGTATGTGTCCAACTCCTAGAAATAACTTCATGCCCCATCTCCCTTACTTCCAGCTAGTAAGGATCACATAATTCCTAACAAAGTTTTGACACAGATTCCCAATTCGGGCATTCAGAACATATAGCACGTTGCTGTAAGCAAGCAGATTCTCATTCAAAGATGCAAGTTACTATGTAGGAACAAGTTTGTATAGGTATTTCAAAGATGCCCAGAACTGAGCTAAACTTGGTATGTGTCCAACTCCAAGAAATAACTTCATGCCCCATCTCCCTTACTTCCAGCTAGTAAGGATCACATAATTCCTAACAAAGTTTTGACACAGATTCCCAATTCGGGCATTCAGAACATATAGCACGTTGCTGTAAGCAAGCACATTCTCATTCAAAGTTGCAAGTTACTATGTAGGAACAAGTTTGTATAGGTATTTCAAAGATGCCCAGAACTGAGCTAAACTTGGTATGTGTCCAACTCCTAGAAATAACTTCATGCCCCATCTCCCTTACTTCCAGCTAGTAAGGTTCACATAATTCCTAACAAAGTTTTGACACAGATTCCCAATTCGGGCATTCAGAACATATAGCACGTTGCTGTAAGCAAGCACATTCTCATTCAAAGTTGCAAGTTACTATGTAGGAACAAGTTTGTATAGGTATTTCAAAGATGCCCAGAACTGAAATAAACTTGGTATGTGTCCAACTCCTAGAAATAACTTCATGCCCCATCTCCCTTACTTCCAGCTAGTAAGGATCACATAATTCCTAACAAAGTTTTGACACAGATTCCCAATTCGGGCATTCAGAACATATAGCACGTTGCTGTAGGCAAGCACATTCTCATTCAAAGTTGCAAGTTACTATGTAGGAACAAGTTTGTATAGGTATTTCAAAGATGCCCAGAACTGAGCTAAACTTGGTATGTGTCCAACTCCTAGAAATAACTTCATGCCCCATCTCCCTTACTTCCAGCTAGTAAGGATCACATAATTCCTAACAAAGTTTTGACACAGATTCCCAATTCGGGCATTCAGAACATATAGCACGTTGCTGTAGGCAAGCAGATTCTCATTCAAAGATGCAAGTTACTATGTAGGAACAAGTTTGTATAGGTATTTCAAAGATGCCCAGAACTGAGCTAAACTTGGTATGTGTCCAACTCCTAGAAATAACTTCATGCCCCATCTCCCTTACTTCCAGCTAGTAAGGATCACATAATTCCTAACAAAGTTTTGACACAGATTCCCAAATCGGGCATTCAGAACATATAGCACGTTGCTGCAAGCAAGCACATTCTCATTCAAAGTTGCAAGTTACTATGTAGGAACAAGTTTGTATAGGTATTTCAAAGATGCCCAGAACTGAGCTAAACTTGGTATGGCTCCAACTCCAAGAAATAACTTCATGCCCCATCTCCCTTACTTCCAGCTAGTAAGGATCACATAATTCCTAACAAAGTTTTGACACAGATTCCCAATTCGGGCATTCAGAACATATAGCACGTTGCTGTACGCAAGCACATTCTCATTCAAAGTTGCAAGTTACTATGTAGGAACAAGTTTGTATAGGTATTTCAAAGATGCCCAGAACTGAGCTAAACTTGGTATGTGTCCAACTCCTAGAAATAACTTCATGCCCCATCTCCCTTACTTCCAGCTAGTAAGGATCACATAATTCCTAACAAAGTTTTGACACAGATTCCCAATTCGGGCATTCAGAACATATAGCACGTTGCTGTAAGCAAGCAGATTCTCATTCAAAGATGCAAGTTACTAGGTAGGAACAAGTTTGTATAGGTATTTCAAAGATGCCCAGAACTGAGCTAAACTTGGTATGTGTCCAACTCCTAGAAATAACTTCATGCCCCATCTCCCTTACTTCCAGCTAGTAAGGATGACATAATTCCTAACAAAGTTTTGACACAGATTCCCAATTCGGGCATTCAGAACATATAGCACGTTGCTGTAAGCAAGCAGATTCTCATTCAAAGATGCAAGTTACTAGGTAGGAACAAGTTTGTATAGGTATTTCAAAGATGCCCAGAACTGAGCTAAACTTGGTATGTGTCCAACTCCTAGAAATAACTTCATGCCCCATCTCCCTTACTTCCAGCTAGTAAGGATCACATAATTCCTAACAAAGTTTTGACACAGATTTCCATTTCGGGCATTCAGAACATATAGCACGTTGCTGTAAGCAAGCAGATTCTCATTCAAAGATGGAAGTTACTATGTAGGAACAAGTTTGTATAGGTATTTCAAAGATGCCCAGAACTGAGCTAAACTTGGTATGTGTCCAACTCCTAGAAATAACTTCATGCCCCATCTCCCTTACTTTCAGCTAGTAAGGATCACATAATTCCTAACAAAGTTTTGACACAGATTGCCAATTCGGGCATTCAGAACATATAGCACGTTGCTGTAAGCAAGCACATTCTCATTCAAAGTTGCAAGTTACTAGGTAGGAACAAGTTTGTATAGGTATTTCAAAGATGCCCAGAACTGAGCTAAACTTGGTATGTGTCCAACTCCTAGAAATAACTTCATGCCCCATCTCCCTTACTTCCAGCTAGTAAGGATCACATAATTCCTAACAAAGTTTTGACACAGATTCCCAATTCAGGCATTCAGAACATATAGCACGTTGCTGTAAGCAAGCAGATTCTCATTCAAAGTTGCAAGTTACTATGTAGGAACCAGTTTGTATAGGTATTTCAAAGATGCCCAGAACTGAGCTAAACTTGGTATGTGTTCAACTCCTAGAAATAACTTCATGCCCCATCTCCCTTACTTCCAGCTAGTAAGGATCACATAATTCCTAACAAAGTTTTGACACAGATTCCCAATTCGGGCATTCAGAACATATAGCACGTTGCTGTAAGCAAGCACATTTTCATTCAAAGTTGCAAGTTACTATGTAGGAACAAGTTTGTATAGGTATTTCAAAGATGCCCAGAACTGAGCTAAACTTGGTATGTGTCCAACTCCTAGAAATAACTTCATGCCCCATCTCCCTTACTTCCAGCTAGTAAGGATGACATAATTCCTAACAAAGTTTTGACACAGATTCCCAATTCGGGCATTCAGAACATATAGCACGTTGCTGTGAGCAAGCAGATTCTCATTCAAAGTTGCAAGTTACTATGTAGGAACAAGATGTATAGGTATTTCAAAGATGCCCAGAACTGAGCTAAACTTGGTATGTGTCCAACTCCTAGAAATAACTTCATGCCCCATCTCCCTTACTTCCAGCTAGTAAGGATCACATAATTCCTAACAAAGTTTTGACACAGATTCCCAATTCGGGCATTCAGAACATATAGCACGTTGCTGTAAGCAAGCACATTCTCATTCAAAGTTGCAAGTTACTATGTAGGAACAAGTTTGTATAGGTATTTCAAAGATGCCCAGAACTGAGCTAAACTTGGTATGTGTCCAACTCCTAGAAATAACTTCATACCCCATCTCCCTTACTTCCAGCTAGTAAGGATCACATAATTCCTAACAAAGTTTTGACACAGATTCCCAATTCGGGCATTCAGAACATATAGCACGTTGCTGTAAGCAAGCAGATTCTCATTCAAAGTTGCAAGTTACTATGTAGGAACAAGTTTGTATAGGTATTTCAAAGATGCCCAGAACTGAGCTAAACTTGGTATGTGTCCAACTCCTAGAAATAACTTCATGCCCCATCTCCCTTACTTCCAGCTAGTAAGGATCACATAATTCCTAACAAAGTTTTGACACAGATTCCCAATTCGGGCATTCAGAACATATAGCACGTTGCTGTGAGCAAGCAGATTCTCATTCAAAGATGCAAGTTACTAGATAGGAACAAGTTTGTATAGGTATTTCAAAGATGCCCAGAACTGAGCTAAACTTGGTATGTGTCCAACTCCTAGAAATAACTTCAAGCCCCATCTCCCTTACTTCCAGCTAGTAAGGATCACATAATTCCTAACAAAGTTTTGACACAGATTGCCAATTCGGGCATTCAGAACATATAGCACGTTGCTGTAAGCAAGCACATTTTCATTCAAAGTTGCAAGTTACTATGTAGGAACAAGTTTGTATAGGTATTTCAAAGATGCCCAGAACTGAGCTAAACTTGGTATGTGTCCAACTCCTAGAAATAATTTCATGACCCATCTCCCTTACTTCCAGCTAGTAAGGATCACATAATTCCTAACAAAGTTTTGACACAGATTCCCAATTCGGGCATTCAGAACATATAGCACGTTGCTGTAAGCAAGCACATTCTCATTCAAAGTTGCAAGTTACTATGTAGGAACAAGTTTGTATAGGTATTTCAAAGATGCCCAGAACTGAGCTAAACTTGGTATGTGTCCAACTCCTAGAAATAACTTCATGCCCCATCTCCCTTACTTCCAGCTGGTAAGGATCACATAATTCCTTACAAAGTTTTGACACAGATTCCGAATTCGGGCATTCAGAACATATAGCACGTTGCTGTAAGCAAGCACATTTTCATTCAAAGTTGGCAAGTTACTATGTAGGAACAAGTTTGTATAGGTATTTCAAAGATGCCCAGAACTGAGCTAAACTTGGTATGTGTCCAACTCCTAGAAATAACTTCATGCCCCATCTCCCTTACTTCCAGCTAGTAAGGATCACATAATTCCTAACAAAGTTTTTGACACAGAATGCCAATTCGGGCATTCAGAACATATAGCACGTTGCTGTAAGCAAGCAGATTCTCATTCAAAGATGCAAGTTACTAGGTAGGGAACAAGTTTGTATAGGTATTTCAAAGATGCCGAGAACTGAGCTAAACTTGGTATGTGTCCAACTCCTAGAAATAACTTCAAGCCCCATCTCCCTTACTTCCAGCTAGTAAGGATCACATAATCCTAACAAAGTTTTGACACAGATTCCCAATTCGGGCATTCAGAACATATAGCACGTTGCTGTAAGCAAGCACATTTTCATTCAAAGTTGCATACTACTAGGTAGGAACAAGTTTGTATAGGTATTTCAAAGATGCCCAGAACTGAGCTAAACTTGGTATGTGTCCAACTCCTAGAAATAACTTCATGCCCCATCTCCCTTACTTCCAGCTAGTAAGGATCACATAATTCCTAACAAAATTTTGACACAGATTCCCAATTCGGGCATTCAGAACATATAGCACGTTGCTGTAAGCAGGCACATTTTCATTCAAAGTTGCAAGTTACTATGTAGGAACAAGTTTGTATAGGTATTTCAAAGATGCCCAGAACTGAGCTAAACTTGGTATGTGTCCCAACTCCTAGAAATAACTTCATGCCCCATCTCCCTTACTTCCAGCTAGTAAGGATCACATAATTCCTAACAAAGTTTTGACACAGATTCCCAATTCGGGCATTCAGAACATATAGCACGTTGCTGTAAGCAAGCAGATTCTCATTCAAAGTTGCAAGTTACTATGTAGGAACAAGTTTGTATAGGTATTTCAAAGATGCCCAGAACTGAGCTAAACTTGGTATGTGTCCAACTCCTAGAAATAACTTCATGCCCCATCTCCCTTACTTCCAGCTAGTAAGGATCACATAATTCCTAACAAAGTTTTGACACAGATTCCCCAATTCGGGCATTCAGAACATATAGCACGTTGCTGTAAGCAAGCACATTCTCATTCAAAGATGCAAGTTACTATGTAGGAACAAGTTTGTATAGGTATTTCAAAAGATGCCCAGAACTGAGCTAAACTTGGTATGTGTCCAACTCCTAGAAATAACTTCATGCCCCATCTCCCTTACTTCCAGCTAGTAAGGATCACATAATTCCTAACAAAGTTTTGACACAGATTCCCAATTCGGGCATTCAGAACATATAGCACGTTGCTGTAAGCAAGCAGATTCTCATTCAAAGATGCAAGTTACTATGTAGGAACAAGTTTGTATAGGTATTTCAAAGATGCCCAGAACTGAGCTAAACTTGGTATGTGTCCAACTCCTAGAAATAACTTCATGCCCCATCTCCCTTACTTCCAGCTAGTAAGGATCACATAATTCCTAACAAAGTTTTTGACACAGATTCCCAATTCGGGCATTCAGAACATATAGCACGTTGCTGTAAGCAAGCAGATTCTCATTCAAAGATGCAAGTTACTATGTAGGAACAAGTTTGTATAGGTATTTCAAAGATGCACCAGAACTGAGCTAAACTTGGTATGTGTCCAACTCCAAGAAATAACTTCATGCCCCATCTCCCTTACTTCCAGCTAGTAAGGATCACATAATTCCTAACAAAGTTTTGACACAGATTCCCAATTCGGGCATTCAGAACATATAGCACGTTGCTGTAAGCAAGCACATTCTCATTCAAAGTTGCAAGTTACTATGTAGGAACAAGTTTGTATAGGTATTTCAAAGATGCCCAGAACTGAGCTAAACTTGGTATGTGTCCAACTCCTAGAAATAACTTCATGCCCCATCTCCCTTACTTCCAGCTAGTAAGGTTCACATAATTCCTAACAAAGTTTTGACACAGATTCCCAATTCGGGCATTCAGAACATATAGCACGTTGCTGTAAGCAAGCACATTCTCATTCAAAGTTGCAAGTTACTATGTAGGAACAAGTTTGTATAGGTATTTCAAAGATGCCCAGAACTGAAATAAACTTGGTATGTGTCCAACTCCTAGAAATAACTTCATGCCCCATCTCC